>NW_027192532.1:144325-153213 GCF_041956765.1 Thermoascus crustaceus | reverse complement strand
AATACAGTGCATGCTGCACAACAGTCCCAGCAATCGGGTTGCATGAGGCTCCAGGTGAGGCGAGCGCTTCGATGGCAACTTAGTTCCATATCTTCATCTTCATTGGAATCTTGTATTTATTAACCGTGTCTTAGCATGATTTCTTTTTTCTCTTGCATTCATGCTTAGCGATCCTATTTGCTGCTCAATCTAGTGGACCTCCGCCTGGATAGGTTGCCTTATCTGCACCCTCCCCCCAGTCCAGGCCACCCACGTTGCGCCTTTACTATATATTTGCGATCTGGGCTGGCTTTGTCCAGGGTCTGTGACCTATAGCAGTTTCTGGGTACCCTCCAATGGCTTCAAACTCACATAGCAATTTAGTAATTTGCCAAAAGATATGATATGTTTGATGTCGGGAGTACCTAAATAGTATATTGTCTCCGTTTAGTGTTTCGTCTGATCTACGGCCCCCCACGACTACGCCCAACACAGGCCACTCATGTGGGATCGTGGAGTGATACATTTACTCATTTCAGAACCGAGTTAGATACCTAGTTCATCTATGGCTGTAAGCCATCGACTGAGTGTGGGTGGGTACCTACCTGCCTGGTAGCTACCTTATTTCGACGTCGAGAAACGCCCATCGCAGTAAAAACAACATTGTTGAGTCTGAACAGCAAACGTAGTGTATTACTGAGCGCTCCTTTATCCTTTTTGGAGTGCTTAGCGCACAAATATCTACACCATGGCTTCTCATATAGATGTGCACTGAGCTTGGTGTACTGTAGCCTGGTTCCGGGTGAACCAGGCTCACCTATATCTCCATCCTACGAATCAGCTTGCTTCCTGCCGCTTGTTTATGGACCGATTGATTGATTGGTTAGTTGATAGCAGCAACATCTGCCTTCTGTTGTTAAATAACAATACAATAAATAATAGCTTCAAATTAATATATACACATGCAACAAACTTTAGTAACCCTGCAGATAGATGGGCTAGTAGTCTCCATCTGAACCTTACCGTCTTAGATTATATATACACATATATGTATATCTTATCACACCGTTATATTCCCTACCTAACGGAGTACCACGCTCCTAAAATGGAAAATAAAATAAATCTATAGTAAGTGGGAGCTGCACAGTGAAGAGATGTATCTAAAAAGACAGCTGATTCATTAATCATTATCGAATTAACAGATAAAGATAAGATAGACCCGGCTTCAACTTCATCACATCGCATCGCATCGTGCCAGGCTAGCTATCATATCAAATGAAGATGGCTAGGTAGGTAGGTAGCTGTACAGTACAATCTAGCAGATAGATAAGATAAAAACAGCAAAAGAAAACCGAGCGTGGTCGTTCATCTCAGAAGGAAAAAGTTCGAAATGGACAGCACCAATAGCAAACACCGGGATCAGTGTCGGTACCCTCCATCGTGTTAAAGGCTTTCTGAGTGTCGTGATTCATACCGTATCATGTCATACAGATCCAAAGAAATCCATCCCATTCCATGCCCATCCAGCCAGCGCGAATAAAAAAGCCCACCTCCAGCCGTCCAGGAAATTTGTCCCCAGACCGCGGGAGCTCTGACCTGAGCAGGGTCGAGCATTAATCAATCCATTCAGATCCTGCAAACCCGCTAGGTGGGCTCCTAACAGCCAGGACGATCCATCCTCCGTCTGTTTTTCTAACCAGGAACTTAACTCCTAACCCAGTCAGGGTGCAAGACCTGACTTTTCAGCGAACGCAGATGCGTCGTTGACAGACAGCGTCTTCTATCAGACCGTCTAAATAACTCGGGTTAAAAATGAAACGGAGAAAGCCAACCGTTGCTCAAATACTAAGGTACCGAATTCGACGGTGGATGAGCCCGGGCCTGGAATCGCTCCATGATATTCTCTGCTCTAAAGCCATTCAGAAGGCCGTTTCTGGCCTCTTCAGCCCTCGTCCACCTTCGGACCGGACTGCGTGTTCTGATCAACGGATTTCATTGTTTCATCCTGAACATGCGATGGCATTCCTGACGCTGTCTGTATGGACGTGTCATTGGCAAATGTCCCCGTTGGTGGGGACGGTGACAGCGGCGGGAAAGGTTCCAGGCTAAGTGGTCTCCGCCGGTCGAATGACTGGCTTAGACGGTGCTCAAGGTTAGCAGGCGGGCGTTCGACCTGAGCTTGCTCAGGTACAGCCTGTCCATGACCTTCAGAGTCAGATGTGGCGCCTGGGGTGGGTTCTGAAGTAGGGTGTGAACTTGTACTCTAGATGATCGTTAGCTTAATCTAAGGCCAAACGGAACCAGAGGAGGCTTGCATACCTCATCTTCCTGCTCCAATCCCCGACTGACAGCCAGCCTATGCGCGGCAAGTCGTTTCCTCGCAATCTCTGCCTCTTCTTCAAGTCTCACGCGCTCTTCTTCTTTCTGCAAGTCGACCATCGACGGCATATCTGGGTTGTTCACAATCTCAACATCGGATCCCAGGGGAGATCGGATTTTGCTATTCCTCTTGCTCTTCCCCCTCGATTCGCGCGAGGAAGCCGTGCCGTGACTAGGTGTACCGGAGGTAGACCTCCTCGACATCATCGATTTCCCTCCCACTTGGGACTCGGAGCTGAATCCAGTCCCACGACGTCCGAGAGCCAGTGTGAATTCGTCATCCAACGGAACGGCATCCTCCTCCTCATCGCTCGGTATCAGATCCCCACGCGAACTCAATGAATTAGAAGTCTCCCGCGACGACTCCGTCCCACTGCGGTCTCTACCATTCTTCCCATCCGAACTCCGGTCACTTTCGTCGGTCGCTTCCATCAATGGCTCGTTTTCACGCGCTGGTCGTCTCAATCTTCCCGGGTTCTCCTGCAGATCGGCTGCGGACGGCCGGTACTTGATCCCTCGCGCGCCAATCCGCCAGGGAAAGCGCTCGAGGAAGCCCAAAAACGACGAACTGGGGATGACGGTCGGATCGTTCCTCTCGTCGGGAAGCACACTGCTCCTCCTCCGACCCCGAGTTCCGTAGCTCATGGCCCGCTGCCTGCGCGGTTGGTCCACTGCGCTCCTGCGCGAGTAGACCCCGCTGCCCGCCAGCAGACGGTCCAGCTCGTCATTGCCCCAACCCAGCAGGCCACCGTCGCCGGCATCGTCATTGTCCCAGTCGTCGTAGAAATCGAAATTGAGTTCCGCGCGACCTCTTCTGCGACGACGCAGCTGGTCCTCGCGGCTGGGGAAGCAGGGCGCTGTGCATGCTCTCGCGCAGCTACCAATCGATGCAAGACAGGGAGAGATATAATTCTGGGAGAAGGTATAGACGCTTTCCTGCACCGTCTCATTGGCAGATTCAATATTCTGGGAGATCTGGTTGATGCTTTGGCGGATCCGGGGGTCGCTGGGGCGCATCATCTTGCAAGTATCGCGCGGGTCGAGCCGCGATGACGGGGCGGCGTCGTTACAGGGGATGAGAAGGCCGCTGGATGAGCGCAGACAAGCTGTCCGTTACGGGGGCAGGCCTACCAAGAGCAAGACGCATTGGCGAGAGATGATGAACCATGGAGGAGATTCTGGAGACAGATGCAAACGTGCGACGGCCACAGACGCGAGGTGGGAGGGCTATACAGTAGTCGATGCATCGACGACGCTCTGACGGCGCTGCGACTCCGCGCGATAGGAGGCGGCGGCCTCAGGCCAAGAAGCTGACTCATCAAAATGGGTGACTAAGCACGTACGGCTGATTAACTTAGTTAATCAAACCAAGGGATGACACGTGAAGCATCACGTGGTATGTCTGGTCTCCGCCAATCAGAGGCTGGAAACATGGCAGGGCCTGGGCTGGGCAAGCTACAAGAATGGAGACGCTCCACCAGCGCCTGGCAACTCCGGTGGAAAGTTGTCACGCGAGGTTGCTCGTTGACATCTTCAACTATGGTGTATTACGTCCGTTTTCTCAAGTCTCCCAGGATCCAGAAGCACAAAGCGGACAGTATCTCCGTCTCAGCCCTCATCTGCCTCACCACCGATCTAGGGGATTCCTTCCTGGCGGACGATGTGGACCTGGCAGTGACCTTGGTCGTCGACCGGACCAACACCGTCTTGCAGCAGAGAACCATTCGTTGGCAAGCTGGAAAGCGGGAACTGGGTATCTCACTGGGTCCCTTTCGTCCGCCACCCTCGAACCAGGCTGTCGTCCTGGGCATTGGCGCAGCAGGAGGGAGTACAAGCCGGTCGTCTCGTCCTCACCGGCAAGCAGACAATCTGCTCGACCGGGGCGGTGTGCCTCCGGTGATATCAGGTTGGAGCACGCCGTTTGGGGGGTCACAACCTGCTCTGGCCGAGAAGCTGGTCGAAAGACGCTTCAGTCTCCAGAATCAACCTGACCTGAGGGTCTGGGAGGAGACGGGCAACAGCATTGCTCGACACATCTGGTGAGACTCATCATTCTCCAGCGCCGGCCTATAAGTTCTAAATACTCTTTGCCGACAGGGATGCGGCCCTGGCCTCCGTAATATGCCTGCAACGCGCCACTGGGGGTCGGGCACCAGCAATGCCCTTCCTCCAGGGTCTCCTGCAGACAAAGAACAGCAACCCGCTTAACGTCGTCGAACTGGGCGCGGGATGTGGCATTGTCGGGATCGCCCTGGCTGAGCTGCGACCCCGGTGCTCGGTATTACTCACAGATTTGCCGGAGGTGCACGAGATTGTAGCTCGCAATATCGCTTCTGCCAGCCCTGCGCGGAAATCCGTCATCGACTTCCGCACCCTCGACTGGGACGCGGAGTATCCCGAGGCCGTGTGCAGCGGCGAGATAGACCTGATTCTGATCTCCGACTGCACGTACAATGCAGACAGCGTGCCGTCGCTGGTGCGCGTGCTGGATGTGCTGGTCCAAGGCTCACCAGACGCGGTGGTGTTGGTGGCCCTAAAGCGGCGACACGAGAGCGAGGCGGTTTTCTTCGACCTGATGGACGCTGCGGCATTTGGCACGCTGGACCGAGACACCGTTCCACTTCCGTCGTCGTGTGCCGGCGAGGACCCGCCGGTCGAGAACATCGAGGTGTACGCCTTTGGACGGAGGGGCAGGACACATGGTGGATTAAGACCACAAGAGAAAAGGAGCCACTCACCGTAGGGGCGTTGACGATGAGCACTATGGATCTGCGCGGTGTTTATCCGTGCGAGATCCAGCAAGCCGCTGCCTCGGGTGCACGAGTGTAGCCCTTGCATCAATGACAGCGCAGCGCATGCAACGTGCAAGGGACCGGTGGCAGCTCGTGAAAATCAACGACCAAAGGAGAAAAATCTCGCTTCGTGGAGACGGACGATGTTGCAACCGCTGAGAAAGCCCAGAAGAAGGATCTGGACCCCTTGTGGCTTCAACGGCGTCCCCGTTGGGTACAAACACTACGAGAGGGGCTATTTCAGGCGACAAAAACGCGCAAGCCTCTGTTCAGAAGAAATGCTCAAAAGAAGATTCATGTGCAACATGTAGAGAGCAAGTGCTCAGCTGGCTGTGGTTGCAGCAGCAGATCTGTGTGTGTAGATCGAGCATGTACAGATATACACAGGACGTAGCAGCGTAGGCATGTGGACGTATATGATGTTGGCGGACGTGTCGGGTGCGCTGTGCCTCGAGCGTGAGCCGTGCCACACTTCACCAAATCTTTCCCCACGGAACACCGCGACCCCCTCCGCCGTCCCTCGTCACCACCGTCTCCCTTAAATCTCGTCCCGTCCCCTCCACCATCTCTTTCTCTTCTCCCCCCTCCAGCAGTCTCTGCACCATCAATTGCTCCGTCTGTCTCGTTAGTCAGTGAGTCTTCCCCTCTTTCTATCCCCTATCCCGTCGACGCGCCCGGTCGCTGGTGTGGTCGTGCCCTTTGCCCTAACCTCGCGATCATCTCTTAAAAATCTCTGCGCACACTTGCCGAAACCCCCCCCCCCCCTTTCCCCCCTTCCAAATCTTGCACCCAAGCCTCGTCCTGACCGCTTCCTCTGCTCCAGGGCTCTCGTGCGACCCCCGAATCCCACGACTCGCGACGTCTCGCCCAGCCTTTGGAGTCCCCAAAGGCGCCAGCTCATCACGGCTCTCGTAGCCCTCGGCTTGCTCTCCCGTCAAATTGTCTCCCCGCGACGCCTTCGACATACTCTTAACAACATCCCCCCTCCTGCTGCTGACGGCCCACGTGTTCCCCTCCTCCGGTGCGCCATTTATTAACCACTCACCTCAGCCGCCGTTTGCTTCTTCCCACAACACCCAGCTGCCGCATAGGACTTCTCTGACGGTTCTTCCTCTTTCAGAGGAAGGGTCGAGGAGGCTAGGTCCAGTCAACTTCGGTTGCGAAACTTTTCGTCCTCCCTAACACACGCGGTCGCGTCCGCTTGGATTATCTCCTCTCTTCTCTTTACTTATACCCCCCTGAGTGAAGAGCTTCGTGCGCTGCTCCGGCCGCATGGTTATGGCACCTTCTGCTTTCGCGCCTGCTGAAGTTTACGTGACCAAACGTTATCAGGACGATCATAGTAGTAGTACCAAACACGACTTCAATCTTAACCATCATGGCGCGCATGATCTCTTCCAGTCCAAGTTGGCTTCCAAGGACCTGATCTTTGAGATCCTCAAGAAGCGTGTGTCCAGCATCGACGTCGACCGCTGTGGTGCTGGGGAGGAAGATGCCTTCTACGTGGCGGACATGGGCGAGATCTACCGCCAGCACCTGCGCTGGAAGATGAACTTGGGCCGCGTGAAGCCCTTTTACGGTAGGTCTCGTCTCTTGAGCCGAGCCAGGCTGTGGAAGTGTGTCGGGCGCTGACTGATGAATTCCCCCACAGCGGTCAAGTGCAACCCGGACCCGGAGATCCTTCGCCTCATGGCCAAGCTTGGAAACGGCTTCGACTGCGCTTCCAAGGCCGAAATCGACATGGCCCTGAAGACCGGCATCGACCCGAGCCGCATCATCTACGCCCAGCCGTGCAAGACCAAGTCCTACATCCGCTACGCTGCCGAGATGGGTGTCAAGCAGATGACCTTCGACAATGCCGACGAACTGTACAAGATTAAGGCCAATTTCCCCGAAGCAGAACTGTACCTGCGTATCTTGACAGACGACTCGACAAGTCTCTGCAGACTGAGCATGAAGTTCGGCGCATCCCTGGACGTGGCCCGCCCCTTGCTCGAGCTCGCCCGTCAGCTGGAGCTCAAGGTGGTCGGAGTGAGCTTCCACGTGGGATCCGGCGCGGAGGACCCCAAGGCCTTCCTCAAGGCTGTCCAGGATGCCCGTGTCGTGTTCGACCAGGCTGAAGAGGTGGGCCACGAGCTCCACACTCTGGATGTTGGCGGTGGCTTCTGCGAGGATACCTTCGAGCAGTTCGCTGGTATCCTCAGCGAGGCTCTCGACACGTACTTCCCGCCGCACATCCGCATCATCGCGGAGCCCGGTCGCTACTACGTTGCCAGCGCCTTCACCCTGGCCGCTAACATCATTGCTCGTCGCGACGTGCCCGACCCGGAGGATCCCTCGCGCGATGCGTACATGCTGTATCTGAACGATGGTGTCTACGGCAACTTCTCCAACATCATCTTCGACCACCAGCACCCCGTCGCGCAGATCCTGACCTGCGTCGATGCCTCGGTGCCGTCGACACCAAACTCGGACGATTCCGAGCCCAAGCCCGTTTCCAAGGGCATTGCCTACTCCATCTGGGGCCCGACCTGCGACGGCATCGACATCATCACCGAGCGCATCGAGCTCCCGGGCCTTCTTGATGTCGGGGACTGGCTGTACTTCGAGAACATGGGCGCCTACACCAGGTGCAGCGCGACCAAGTTCAACGGCTTCAATGACAATCACGAGGTCATCTACATCTCGAGCGAGACTGGTGCCTCTGCTCTCCTCGACTACTAGAGGTGGTACACCTCTTTCTTCCTTCCTGAAAGAGGAAACGTGGACCAACCAACAAAAGTTCCAGCCTGTTGTGATGCGTGATTATTAATCTTAGTCTTTCTGCTTATTTCTCTCATCGAATAGAATTGTTGACTTCATCTGTCGTGTCACACACCTTAATCTTTCTGCTATTTCTTCTACTCTCGATAGATAGAAAATTGTGGGACAAAAAAGGGAAGAAAAAAGCACAAAAAAAAGAGATAGAGTGTATTTGGGGAGGCCAGCTTATTTGCGTACGACCACGCTCCTTTGGATTACCTGCTGCTTAATTTAATCTTTATTTTTTGACTTTACCATCCATTCCTTTTTTGATCACTTTGGACGAACATTTACGCTTAATAATAATAATAGTTCAATAACAATGCCTTTGTGTGCCCCATTGAGTTTTTATCAGGGCTAGCGGTCCACGGCCCTGGTTAGGTCGGGTACCTACCTAGAACCTTAGCTAAGTACCTCGATGTGTCCCCATTTGGCTTAGAACTTCCGTCGTGAAACCTTGCTGTTCAAGACGTTTACATTGTTCAGTACTGAGCACCATACCTTTTTTTGCGGAAGCAAATCAGTGGCTCCAGTATGCTGTAAGCTGTAGTGTGGTATGCTATGCTTATGCTGTGCTACCTACCCCGCTCTGGTCTCACCTTCTAGGCCCGAACAGGTGTGCCCTCAGTACTGGTAGTGTGAGAATTCGGTAGTTTCAAGTTAGTACATACCTACTTAGCGGGCGGTTAGGAACCTAGTGGACAGGTAAGACAAGACAGGACAGACCCAGTGGAGAGTTCAGGTTCAATTCTGGAGACAGATATTAGATGGGTACCTAGGTTCGAAGCTGTATTGGACTGTGCTGCATTCTACAGTGCATACTATACTTGATATATTTAAGTTATGCCTATCTAATCCGCACAGTATAGAGAGAGAGAGAGAGAGAGAGAGAGAGAGAGAGAGAGAGAGAGAGAGAGAGAGAGAGAGAGAGAGAGT
>NW_027192532.1:133541-143896 GCF_041956765.1 Thermoascus crustaceus | reverse complement strand
GAGAGAGAGAGAGAGTGTGTGTGTGTGTGTGTGTGTGTGTTGTATATGCTGTACGTAATAGAAATAGAAGGCAAAAATTAGAGTTAGAAATCAATCACTAAAATATAGCACAGCAGCTTTAGATCACTTAGGTAGTGACTTAGTAGATAGATAGACCCCAGAGAGGTTTTATTCCTAGTATGGTCAATTCCATTTGCAGAGGTGAGGTAAGGTAAAGTCACTAATGATTTTGATGCCACCAGCCTTAATTGGACACTGTGATTGTGTGGTGGTGAAAAATAACTAATGGGTGGCTAGACGAAGACTTTTGACATGGGATTGTACCCGGTAAATGGTCATGGCGGACACCACTTGAAGTTCTGCCTGGGGTACCTTATCAAGCCTCATCAATGAAACCACCTAGATGAGAATTCACCGGTAGTGGCAGTGAAAGTTCCAGATTAGAGGGCAGCATTAAATTGAACCAACGTCTTGTCGGTGGGCAGGTTGGGTAGGACTATACTAGGTATACTGTACTAGAAATCCTTCTGGGGTTTTAGGGCTACTGCAGTAGATACCTTTTTTATCTGGATTTACGTATTTGATGTAGATGGGAAGCCGATTGCCATTCGGGAATTAATACCTTTTAATATGGATGACATTAGCTCTCTCTCTCTCTCTCCAGCATTGTGGAATAAAAAAAGCTGCCCTTAATTGGTATGTATGCATGTATCCATCGATGTATGCCCCTTCACCCTTCTACATGAACACGTCCCAAAAGGGTTAAAATTATCGGTCGTAAAAGTGCCATTCGATATATCTGTCGCGGACATGGAATCTTATCCCTGCGTCTGCACACACGGCACGCAGGCCGCTGGTTATCTCGTAGACTCCGGGCTTGATGCACGACACCGGCTGCTGAGGATATGACTTGAGCATATCCTTGGATAACGTTGGGTAATTTTTTTTGTCAAAGAAGTCGTTGCCTTGGATGTCCAGTTGAACGAGGCCGGGGGTCTGCTCCCGAAAGTGCACGATCAATACTCGCAGCTGCTCTGTAAGCAGTGGAAGACGCCCTCCCAGAGAGAGGTTACAGCTTGTAATGCAGAGCGATTCCAGGGAGGAAGGGAGGATCTCTATCAGAGGTTTGCTGTGGAGGAGATTCTGGACCCTAAGGTGGATATGCTTCAGCGCCGTGAATTCCGCCAGCGAGCCAACGAAGTCGTCCATCGTGGTGATGAAAGAGGTCTCAAAATCCTCTCCCGACTCGTAGTCGAGCCAGAGACTCTCCAGACTGGCCCTTGCGCTGCTGGCCAGCAGTGAGCGGCCAAACGCGGCCGGATTGAACCAATGTCCGGGGATACCTTCGTCGATATGTCGATACTTGAACGATTGGAGATTCGGGCACGCGCAGATGAGATTGCGCATGCCGCGATAGCCATTGCTTGCCCTGAGGTCGATCTCCGTGATCGACGACGTGACTGTGCCTGCGCCAGGCGGAGGCGCAGGCTGGTCTTCATCGTCAGAGTCGGTGCTCCGGCCTTCCGTGACCTTGACCCCAGTGAAGTGGCGCACAGATGGTATCCGAAATAATGGCATCACCTCGGAAACACTGAGCCCTTGCACCGTATCCAACCTTAATACTGAGACGTCGATCAACGAGGAAAAGGCGGGTTTCGTATCGAATGGTTTCTGTCCTGTCGTGGCACGCTCCAGCATCCTGTCAAAAAGTTCCGAGTCGAAGGGGACTGTTGTCTCCACGGATTGCAGATTAGGGAGCTGCGGTAGGAGAAGGGCAACCCAGGAGTCATGCATGTCGCCCTTAAGAGCCCTCTCCCACAGGATCCACTCGGTGTTGGAGTGACTGTACATCTTGACAATCGGATTCAACAGTATCGGGTCATATTGCACTTTGTGTTTGAAGCAGGCCCAGGCACTGTACTGAATGTGCAGTGTCAGATGGAGCACCGCTTGCGCTAACGTGGGATTCCGAGCGATGGTGTGGACGAGGGGGCTCAGTCTGGCATCGTCACCGTATCCCAGAATGATTGACTTGTAGACATGTGGCTGGAGGAGGTGATAGAAGCGACGACTGCAGCTGGCGAGGTTGAGCCGATCTAGTCTAGCCTCTATCTGATCGGTAATGAGGATCAGAATATCCTCGGGGAGAATGGACGCCATGTTAAAATTATCTTGAAAATGGATATTGAGGATGCAGAAGAGACCTTGCTGTTTGAACAGGTCAGTTGGAATTTTCATTTCTTGAGGGAGGCCATCAGTTACCCAGTAGATAAACTGCGATATCAAAAAATGGCTAAGTGCAGGTGAATGAAATGACCCAGTAGGTAGTCTACCTAATTCAGAATACGTCTCTCATTGGTGCCTGGTGCCGCAACGCCCCTGGCATTCACCGGTGTATGGGAAGTTTTGTTGAAAAGTTATATCACTTTGAGATTTCCCCTCGCAGGATCGCCACAGGTTCTCAGATTCTTGGACCCGGATCTCAAAGAGCACCTTCTAATGGATATGCGACTTTGTTTATTAGGAAAGTTCAAAGGTCGGGCCAGGATGTAATGAAGCCTGCGTCGTTGTCAAAAGGTCAAAAGAAGATCGACTAGAAGCTCGAATCATTCCCTAGCCATGAGGTGGACTTGCCTATAAATCAAAGCTAGAATCTGCTTTCAAGTAGTTCCTCTTTTCGCTACCTTTATACTATTTGATATAGGCCAGTTAGAGAAATTCAAAGATGCTTTTTTTTCTTCTGAAGTTTCTATCTTTATACGTGCTGTATTATGCCTCAGTGTTTGGGGCCAGCGAGTTGAGGGAGATTACCCTTCAGCTTAATGCATACTTAATAAGGCAGGACAGGAGCTCACTACCTAACAAACCCGCAACGTTAATATACTTTTGCCACAACCACTCAATCGAAAGAATCTATAGACCTTTCATGTCTAAGAAAGATGGTTCTTGATAATGTGAAGGATGGATAATAGACCAGGCTATTAAACTAGATACAATTTTAGGTTTGTTATTGGGTTTATCCATATCTTTAAATACAAATTTTTATAAATAAGGACAAACTTGGCTTAATAGTCTCAATTTGTGTCTAATCCATACTGCTACTATCTCAAGGCATACTGCGCAGTCAACTTAGCTGAGGTCATGCTCGCAATTCGCGGAGCACTTTGCGTGTGGATTTTAAACTTGTTCGATTGCAGGTGATCTAGGTTGGGACCGCTGGTTTGGAGGGACCACCGCCCCGCTTTGTTGATCATTTTAGTTGGATCTCGATCCGAGATCGTCAACAGACAACCACAGAGCTTATGCCCCTTACATATTAGGTACTACCCATGCAGATCGATTGCGACGCAAAATCCAAAGGTTGATGTCTGCTAACAATGCTCTCGTTCAGCTGGTACTGTGCCTCCAGTATCGGAGGATCGAGCCTGAAGTGTCTGTCTTGGCCTGGAAAAAGCGAAAATGCAGCGCCCAGGTCACGATTTCTGGAGAGAAATTAGATCACGGCAAAAGCAGGAGGAGCCTTTCGCCATCTGTACAAGTTCCCATAACTTCGTATAGCCCCACACACAGGTCGGGTGATGCGCAATCGCTACTAGATGCAAGTTCAGAGCTGAAAGTTTGGACAGAGTGAAGAGGACGGGCAGTGAAGGTGCTTGGACATCATGATATGATGTTTAAAAACATTATTTGGGCCCTCTCCCACATCATGGGCCATGATTGTCTCTTTTCTTCTCTGGGTCCTCTTTTCAGTCAGTCAGAGAATATCAATATCGTTTTTTTTTTCGTTCGGTTGGAGGTTTGATATTACGGGATCATATAATAATAATGATAATAAGGGAAAAAAAAGTTATTACTAGGTTCTTGGAGACAAGGAACAGATAAACTACGAGCCTATCCGTATGTAACACATCCGCAATGATAAAACGAATTTGGTAGAATTGGGGAATCACGATTTGGCCTTTCCTGTGGGATAGTACAGTTGGTTAACATGATGGGGAGATGGAAAGGGGCCAATATACTGTTGTTCTTTTGGAATTTGATCATCTACTCTAGCGTAGGGTAGAGTTAGGTGCGCATCTATGAAGTGATGAAGTTCAGGACTGGAATTGTCCAACGTCACCTGGTTCATTGACGAGGTATCATAGGGGGTACCGGTATCATATCACTTTTTGGCCCCGCGGACAGAAGTCTGGCTCCTGTCCATCTATCTACATGTACATCTATATATATATATATCAGATCATATCTGTTTATCTAGGTTACGTATGATTGCATGTTGAACGGATCAATGAGTATCTCCTCTTTGTTCCCTGCACTCTGGGGATGTTATCATTCTTTGACATGAGGGTCCAAGTCTAGAGTCGTACTGCACGGAACGCGGTTCGAAGATGTACCTCTCGCTGCTCTGTTCCGTACTGGATCGACCTGCACCTCACCTAGACCACCTGGCACGGAGCCAGAAGATACGGCAGGACAGGAAGGAGTGGACTTGATGCGTCTGTGTGTATGGTCTGGGGACAATCTTTTCAGAGGAGCCGATAAAGTCCACAGGGCGTGTTCTCGATGCTGAACAGAGATCAGTGTGGACACATCTAAGGTGGAGCTGCGTAAATAAATACACCTCTTAGATCACCCTCTCTACCTTCAACTCTCCACCTGTGTTATCGACCTCGACAAGGCCGCCAGCTTCGAGCTTCTTCTTCCACTTTCCAGACTCGTACCGAGCAAGAATCAGTGTCAATCGGGCTACTGTCCCTGGATCCGCGCTATCTGTGGCCGCTGTAGATGGTGTGAAGGTCCAGCGCCCGAATGCCCAGTTCAGAATGTAGTTCTGGGTGGCAGATGGATCTGAAGCGGCATCCGAAGCTGCCTTCTTTTCACCAGAGGAATCTGCAGGTGGGTTTCCAGCAGCTCCACGGATGATGCCCTTGATGCGGTAAACTTCCTCCTTGGGAGCGGAGTGGAGGAGAGATTCCAGGGAAGAGACCTTTACCGTCGCGCTATGAGCTGCGGGGGATGTAAGAGTGACGGACAGGACCTCGACTTCAGACTGGTGACCATGGCTGTGATCGTGGCCATGGCCATTCTGGACAAGATGCTCTGCATCGATGTCTGTCTCCTTCGAGAGTAAGGCCCCATCAATCCCCAGCAGGATGTCCTTGTCCACCCTGCCCTTATCAGACTTGACCCAGGGAGTCTGCAAATCCAGGTCTCCCAGTCTATCCAAGCAGATATCAAACCTCTGCTCCGGCACATTCTCCCATTTATTAAAGATAATCAGATCTGTGTACTTCGCCTGCAACTTGGCAGTGTACGACGTATCGTCGTAGCCCTCCCAATTCTCGACATCAATCACACTGATCACCCCATCGAGAACAAAACCACCTCCCTGTTCCTTCGATAGCCGATTCACCTCCATTGCCAGTGTGGCGGGGAACGCACTGCCGCTCGTTTCGATCACGATGCGGTCCGGCTTGACTTCGTCACGGAGCTGGTTCAGTGCGTCGCTTAGCTGACCCACCAGGTTGCAACAGATGCAGCCGTTGAGGAGCTCGCGGACGCCGGAGATTGATTGCGTTGAGGCAAGCTGTGAGTCGATGGCGACATCACCGAATTCGTTTTTTAGGAGGGCGAGTCGGTAGGTCGGGGGAAGCTGGGGGATCAGGTTGAGGAGGATGGTGGTCTTGCCGGAACCGAGAAAACCGGTAACGATTGTGACTGGAATTGGAGGCATTGTTGTTGCTGTAGCTGATGCAGGTGGGGTATCTTTATGATATGGTATAATGCCAATAGTTCAGAATCGATGATTGAACAAGTGCCGCCGGGGCGTTCTATTATCGGAGAATAATCCTATCGGGGCCTCTGTCCGTTAAGAACAAGACACTATCGCGAAGGAGCTAGGGAATACAAATATGAAGCAAAGAGACCTAGTCTATGTATGAAAGTAAATACAAAAGAAAGATCTATACTGAGGAAGAATGCACAGCGAAGTGCAAGAGAGAACGTCCG
This sequence comes from Thermoascus crustaceus, assembly GCF_041956765.1. Classification (NCBI taxonomy): domain Eukaryota; kingdom Fungi; phylum Ascomycota; class Eurotiomycetes; order Eurotiales; family Thermoascaceae; genus Thermoascus; species Thermoascus crustaceus. The sequence goes on along the minus strand of NW_027192532.1, from coordinate 137,887 downwards.
GTGAAGCACCCGACGTTGTCAGCGGGCCAATGGAGGCGGGGCAGGCGGGGGGAACGTGACGCCCACCGTACCCGACCCCTAAGCCCTAAGCCCTAGCTTCTTGAATCGGGATACATCCACCGACAACAGTTGATATTCTCAACATCGAATTGCCAGGGGAACAGAGGCCATTTCTCTTGCCTCACAGGATGAAGAATCCGATGCACTCGCCACCGCCAAGGCCTGAGCAATCAGCCCCTTAGAGGCTGTGCGATTCCCGCTCCCCTATCTCTGCCGAACAATCTCCTAGCACAGCCACAGACGCTTTACTCGATATGCACCCAGGTGCAGTATCTCAGACCGCGCGAACGCAGAAACCTGCGACCGTGCCTCCGATCTAGATCTCCTAGCCGATTCTGAGACGAATCTATGTGATACGTGCCGTGTGAATATTCGCTCTCTCACGCTGTGCCCAGACGCGATGAAACTTAATCGTGTTCCATCGACGTCATCGGGATACTCGTCCCGCGTTGGAATTGGCTGCGAGCTCTTCGACTGATTCCCCCCTTTTGAACTTTCTTTTGATACGGAGCGGGGAGCTGAGTCGCAGCCTCCAGTGGCTGATCCCGTGTATATAAGTAGTGTAGGGAATATGGTTGAGCTCGTCGTTGCCATCTCTCTTCATCTTTCAATTCCAATAATCTCCAACTGCTAAGCTACAGGCATATTTCCCACCTTTCTACTCCGAGGATACATTCAATATCCAAACATAACACCTCACTTCACAATGGACTTCCTCCAGAAAGCTCTCGGCAAATCCGACGACAACCAGAGCAGCGAGCAGTTCCACGAACAGCAGAAAAAACAGGAGGACAACGGATTCGCCGCCGACATTAAGGCCAAGCTCAATGCCGCGATGGGAGGTGGCCAGGAGAGCGAGAAGAATGAGGATCTGTTGGACAAAGGTTCATCAATATAGACCTTTCATGCTGGGCCAGATCCAATTGCCAGTACATCAACGCTGACTCGGTTCAGGAATCGACTACGTCCAGCAGTACATCTTGAAACAGGGTGCCCAGGACGATGAGAGCGCCTTCGAGCAGGCCAAGGACGATGCTATCGCCGACTTTATCCGTAGCCAGTACAAGAGCAGCACTGGCAAGGAGTTCCCGATCCCGGACAAGGAGTAAATACGACATGTGTTCTATCTGATTAAACGGGTGTGATACCTCACGTGTTGGTGGATACTTTACCGACTATGAAGTCTCTTTTGGAGCAGTTATATTGGTTATGGACTGAGCGTGCTACGCCATCCGTTGGATGACCTGAACAAATTCCATGGACAGGAAATAAGTCGTGTGGTTTGTTAAAGCATGTTGAAATAATTTGATTCCCGTTTATTGATAATCGTGAATGATATAGATAATCCCACCATCTCCTTCCCGCCCTCCGCCCTTCGCTTCCTTCAGCCCAAATGACTCTCTTCCCCTAGGCAACCACCCGAGCCCACGGCGGTTGGACAAGTTGGCTGAGGCTAGGCTTCCTATCAGGGCTTGCGCCTGGGTGCGAACCACCCGAAGAACCTCGTGGTCAATTTGGGTTTTTTAGCACTTCTTTTTGAGTTTCTTTATTCATTTATTTTGCTTTTCTTGGGGCTGCCTCCGGTGTGATCTCGGTGATAGGTTCGCCCGGGCTGACTGGATGGCTAGGTCTTGCCAGAAGTGCATCTCTTACACGTCAGCCGGTCTGCTTCTGCGTCCCTTTCAAACACAACATCCAATCCATATTCATTATGCTGAGGTGTGAAAAAACTACTTCTCAAAAGTTCATACTACCAGGAACAGCCGTTCACGTGATGCCTCAGCACTCATCCTTCTAAACTCGGAAGACAACTACATATGGATATCAGGAACAAAACGATTATAGTTTGATTGTTGCAATATCTAAGATTTTGAGCGTCATAACGCGTTGAAAACAGAATCCATCTCCACTCATTGTTCACGTCAAGTTTCCCAAACGCTTGCCTTACAGCAACGCCTTAAACCCCTCATCCAGACCGCGATCCAGACCCAAGAATTCCACCACCAGACCCATATGATCAACGCCCCAGAATCCCTCAGTCGCCCCCTTCGAATTCGTACACTCAAACCAAGGCAGCCCAAACGCACCCGACGCCATGGCCTTGTCCGTATTCGAGGCCAGAAGGGCTTTGACCTTCGGTTCGTTCGACTATCACACACATATCATCATTAGCAACGATAAACTCCACACAGACAGACATACTCATCTAGGAAATCAAAATCACGAGATGAGATGAAACATACAGCCCTCAAAACCTCCTCCGCCCCTTCCTTCCCGAGAACCCTTTCCAACACGGGCATGAACCCCTCCGGCTTCCCGATCGCCGTGTTCGCGTCGACCCAGAACGAGTGGTACAGCGCGTCGATGGCGCTGGTCAGCTTGTGCGGCGAGAGGAGCGAGATGGCGCATAGGGCGCGCTGGACGCCGAGTGTTAGCGGCGGGAAGCCCTCGGGCATGCGCTCCGTCATGGGGACGGAGAAGCGGCGGGCCCAGCGTAGACGTTCGAGGTCGGTCCATTTGTCTTTGTCTGTGGTTTGGTTGTTGTGTTAGCGATATTTGGTTATCTATAAAGGAGGAGGTGGTGGTGGGACGATTGACGGGGGTTTTCAGTAGAAAGTGTATGTATAGCTGGGTTGTGCAGTATAGGATGTATACACGCACTTTTAATCCGGATCGGAGGAGTATTGTCACAGGCCTTCATCAACCCTCCGAGGAAGATTGGGACGTAGGTCACGTTGCATTTTGTGAATGTAGGCGAGTGCTGTCGGAATTAGCAAAATGTTTAATTATCATTATTAATACGGGCTCGTTCAGATCAAGATTAGATAAATGAGGAAAGTAGGTATATTTAACAAGCATCGGACTTCAATAAAGTGGTTGGTACAGGATATACCTCTTAGGATAGGTAGGTATGTGTTACAGTACATTTAATTCATTATTTCGAATACCAGGAATAAAAATGAAAGAAATAGAAGCATATTAGCTATACTGGAAAATACTCACTCTGGTGACATGGTAAGCAACATAGGCGAATGGACTGACGATGTCCAGATAGAGAGTCAATCCAGGGGCAGCCATGGCAGCACGCAATTCCGAGCCAAGCAGCCAAAGATACCGTAAGTGGCGTTAGCCCAGTGAAGAGACACGCTAATAAATGACAAACTAGATTCTAGGAATGAGATCGAGATTTGAGTATCTAGAAATACCCTAGATAATCGTCTGCATGCTTTCACGTCGCTCTGTAAACAACTCCCATGCCAGCTGGACTTGGCCGTGCACGGCCGCCGACCGGGCCGAGGCTCGGGATGGCTTCACGTGCGGGGGGCATTTGCCGATGGGCAAGTTCAGGATGTAACATAGTACCTATGCATCTTACATCAGGTCTGCAGATTGTTACTTGCTACTTACCTAGAAGCTGTAAATAGTTAGACATGTGCTACAATTACTCGACGGAAATGTACTACTGGATGGGTATTTGCAAGATGTACTAGCGATGAATTTACCTAGAGGAGGTAAGTTAGTACCTGACAATCTCGCTTCCGACCTGTTGTTAGGAGCACGCTGCACGCTCTTGTCCAACCTTCCTCTCAACGGTAGGATGCTCAACATCTCAGTCATCATTAAGAAATTAGATGTTCCAAGACATGTAGTCGTCTTCGACAGATCCCAGGTCACTGGCGCCCAGAGTTGGGATGCGTCCAGAACCTGACTATCGAGCCTCTCAACATGCCATCAGCATCACAAGAATACAATCTAAGCCCCTGAGCATCCTCTATTGGCCCCCTTCTATTATAGTGACGGGCGTCTCTGGATTTGAAAGCTGTAGCTTCTGCACGGTTAAAGCAGAGAATCACATAGTTGGGTGGATCTGTGGGATGCAGGAAACACGTGACTTTAGGCCAACAGTTGCGCTGTCTATTATAAAGAAAATAAGGCTTAACGTAATCAATCACCGAGCGAAACAGATCACCGAGCGAAACACCCACCAACGCCATTATTATTAGATATCTAATTATCTCACTACACCACCCCTAAATTGAAGCTATTTACATGTAAAATAATTGCCTAATTACTAGGGCAGCTGACCCTAGTATGACCTTGAATATTGCAGTTGCTGCACCGCGGTGGTGCACGTCTTCTAGGCTGCATATCAGCTTGGTCAGCTGCCTCTGCCTGCAATTCTGCAGCTTGCTGAGCAAGCTGCTGGCCTTCTTCAGCAGTTAAAATCCCCCCGGTAGCAATATAGGATCTAGCTGTCTCTTGCTTGCGTTTTTGATGTTGATTGG
>NW_027192532.1:33023-132276 GCF_041956765.1 Thermoascus crustaceus | reverse complement strand
CGTCGCGTAGTTTGGTGGGGTGTTTCGCTCGGTGATTGATTACGTTACCAAGTTGAAGATATATTAACTAGTGTTAGTAGCAAAACATAAACCAGTTCAAAGTCTTCACGCATCTTTCTAAGGGATATACACATACCTCAGGCTGTTGATCTACGGTCGTTTCGACCTCAATTCCAAACTCAAAGTAGCAGTCCTTGCTTTCTTCCGACATGGGCACGTTGACTATTGTTGCGGGTCTCCTCCTGAAAAATGCAGTATATGCTGTAAATACAGGGCTCCAAACATGGCCCTTCTAATTTCCAAAGCCGCGACACCCGCGGTATGCAGACATACAGTAGTCGAACTATGACTTCCAGGATGCAATTCTTCTAGCGAAGATTAATCACTTGAATGGGGTCACCAGAAGCCAATGGTTGTGACCGACAACGGAGCCTACATAGACTACTCTCGAAGGCTGGAGTAGGCAGCCTTTTTAGATTAACACAGCCTCATATTAGCGCTAAAAGTAGCAGTCAATTAACGAAACACGGTAATTTCAACAGGACTGAAAATGTTATTGCCAAATAATTCGTACGATATAATCCGTTTCAAGTTCCTAGTCCAGAAATAGCTATTATATACTGCAGTTACGTTCTGAGAATTGGGGAGTATTCTATATGACACGATGTGATTATGTATAATACTGGGATGGCTGGCAGGGATATAATAACAATGAAGTCGTGTAGCCGATGCCCTAAAGATTCGGTTTCTACCTAGTATCTGGAGGCATTGGAGCTATCACCTTCTACTGCCTTTCATAAGATTAGTAAGTACTAGGTATATTTCCCCGGAACGTAGAAACACCGTCTCAAAATGAGTCAGACCTTGTCACGAAGTTGGAAGTCCCACGTGTACCTAACTCTTGGAAGGGATGCGCTGCAGTGTACCAAGCCGGTATCTACATTTCTTGATATCTGTATTCTATAGGGACTACTCGGTACATAGCGTCTCTTGTCCTCGCCACGTTCTAATGGGCTTAACATTAAATCCTCTTGGAAGGGTTAAACGGCTCAATGTCATCTTAGAGGACACTGCTCCGCTACCGAACTGGAGCTATTGTGGTCTTTCCCCTTTCAACCGTTTTCCCTATGTAGACACTCTCTACTGGCATGGAAGCAGCGACACAGTGTCCGTGTTTCCTGTCTCATGAGTTCCCCCGAGGATCTCCATCTGGCACACATATTATCAACTCTTCTGTCACCTCTGGCCTGCCTGATTTTCGTTTACACAGTACATTTACAAATGTATCTGTTTCACCACATCTGAAACGCAGTCATAATAGCAAGCAACAGTATTGTCGATCATGCCGCTTAAAGACCTGACGAACAGTCTCAGAAAAGAACCGGAAGACTATCGTACCTCACATTGTCCTCTCAGCGGTCCAACACCTATAGCTGACCATGGTGCTGGACTTCTGCCAGTGAGAAGCCTCCCGACTTTGAGGGTCGAATTAAAAAAGACTGACGCAACGCATTATCGCAGCCCCCAGAAGTGCTCCTTCCAAGTCATTATGGTCTGACGAGTCTTACCGATAACGATAGTGATGTATCGGAAACCGATTCTCTCGAGCGATCGATCACTGAGAAACGTCGACATGCCGTATATTTTCATCGTCCTCCGGTCTGGATTCCCTGCCAGCATATGCACAGTGCCCTATCAACAGCAGACAATTGTGTTGTCTCACGTTGCCTTCTTCTTAACAGTCTCAAGGCTAGAGGATGCTGTGGATGTTGTGAATCTTGTGTTTACAAGGAACAAATCTGTGGGAAATGCCTCGGAGACAAAACCTTGAATTCATGTGTCGGTTCCTATCTACCGCGGAGTGTGTCGGAAGTTTCAATGAGACAGTATGAAGAGCAGTTAAAGTTTCTAAATACGAACCACGTCGAGGAGCCCTTGATTGTCGCTATGGCAAATGTCGAAAACAGTAGAAACGACGATCTTCAAAAGCTGTATCTCGATGAAACATTGCCAGTTGGTCTCCCCATGTCTATTTCATTGCCGGCATGCTAACACTGAGAATAGGAGATAAGTACAGATCCAGGATGGGGCGGTAATTTTGTCAAGCACGACAGTGGGTCAGGTCGAAGTCTTCTGTCGCTGAGACAGGCTCTTTCCACGGACCCTTCGAAGGGGAATAGGAAATCAGCAGACTTATCACAGCAAGGAAACAAAGGAGAAATGCCTTTGTTACAGAAAGCTGTCGCAGATTGCACCCGTTTGAGGCTTTGCATGGACATACGATTGGGGCCCGGTGAGACCTGGGCAATGCAAGAAGGCTCTTTGGTCATCTGCATCGATCCCATTTACACTATTCTCAATCATGATGTGCTAGCCCAAGATGAGTTTGAGCTCGTGCATGGGGATGTCTATGTCGTTTGTCGCATGTATGCAGACATGTGGGCTCTCTGTGCCAGGATCTCATTCCACTCTCCAATCGAGGCCTCTCCAACCATGGCCAAAAGTAAGGCGACACCCAAAGGTGCCGGAAACCTCGCGTTTATTCCTCTGTGCTCGGTAACTTTAGCAGCAAACTTCAGCGCATTTATCAGACGCTGCTCAGAGTACGGACAAAATCCCCACGAAACTCCTAGGTTCCCGGGAAACGGACTCCTTGTCAAACCCCCAGAGCGTTCTCATAGCCTAAATGCAAGCCACGAGATTTTCCAGGAATCACGTCCACGTCTCCGTTTGCCGAATATGATGTTCGAAGTCTGCAACAGCTTCTCTTCGGAGAAGAGTGGAAAGGGATTTATCGCCCTCGACCATCATCCACAGCATACGACTTCCAGGGTCAGATCCGGTGGGAAAGTTAGATTGGGACAACTCGAACGGAGTATGACACTCAGGAGGGTGTGGAACAAGCTAAGAAGCTCGGAGTCGTCCGCATCCGCACCCGCTGAATTGGACACTTATAGAAAGCCGGCGGAAAACCCCCTTTCTCCAGTACAGACCGCTTCCTCACAAGAATCACAGGGTGCACGGAAAGGCAAAGTTTCAGGCTCACGTGGATCATCATCTGCAGGGGAAGATACAAAACCACAGCCTGAGACTACCCAGCGTGAGCGAGAAGGGAAACGACGCAAGAGTATGCGTGACCTTATTTTTGGAGAAGAGAAGTCAAGAAGTGGCTCTGAGAGGGGGTCCGCTCAATCGGATGCGTCCATAATCAAGGAAAACATTGAATTTCGCTGAAATTCTTAGTGTTCATCGTTATTCATCTTTTGCCGTCCAGCTTTGGTATAGGAATTTGTTAGATGCTGACACTGCTTCAGATACATCATTACCAGTCTCCCTTCGTACCGATGCAGTTTAAGTAGATGGTCATGTTAGCAGTTCCGTTAAATGTATACATTAGCCCTAAATACTAGATACTACCTTTGCGGTTAAATCATAACATTCCACTTTTCTCGAAGTAAAGGACAGGAAGACTTTTTCTCATGAGTATCGCTTGTTTCAATAGACTCAAGATATGAGGGACTAGTTCCCCCCTCGAGATATCAATTTACCTCTTCATCATTTCCCAGAACCTTTTAAATGATTTTTGCTTGTTCTCCTTGTTATTGACCTCCATCATTTCTTGGCAGTTGGTCGGCTCCCGGTCACCATTTGTCATGTCGTTACCATTGTCAGTAGAAGTAACAATCCTGATAGTAGGACGGGAAGAGTTAGCGGGAGCAGCAGAAGATGGAGGCGGGAGTAACGAAGTCAGGGATAGGGTCCGTAGGCTGCAATAGGACAGCGAACGTCGGTTCTGTTGAAGCTCGAAGGTCCTATCTTCTGAGATCGAAGGCAGATCTGGAGAGGTGGCGATGTTCCGCTGCTTCTTCTGCCTGGATTTTGACCTGTTATTTTTACTTTCGGCGCTGTTGCTCTTATCTCCTTCTTTCTCTTCCTCTTTCTCCTTTTCTCCACCCCGACGACGACGGCGACGGGAGGATGGAGACCGGGACCGAGATCGGGACCGAGGTCGAGACCGTTCCCGCCGTTGTTTCTCTTTCTCTCTCTGCTGCGCCTTCAATGTCTGGGCTTCTTCACGGGTCACCCACCACGGATGAAGACGCGATGGGTCTTTTGGGGGTTTGGCGCGAGAGTTGCGTTTGGGGATACGTCGATGGCTGAATATTCCGAAGCCGTGGTTCTTGTCCTCGCTGTCGCTCTCCTTCATAACCGGTTTGAGAGTTAGGTTCAACTTGGACTTGAGATCACGGACGGCATAATGCCGGCTGGACTCACCTTGAGGAGGGACGCAGTGTCATCGTTACCGTCACTGCTGTTGTCTTCGTTGTTGTAGTCACTGTCATTGTTCTGCTGGTCTTTGACAGCGCATTGGGAGAATTCGCGAAGGACGTCCTCAAAGCTTGTGTGTTCTATTTCTGGCAGAGGAGAAAGTGGTGTGAATCCTTCCATATGTCCAAGGTGAGAGGTGTTTGGTACTGTTATACCTTTGCCAGCGAGTGTAGATAACTGTGGTGAATTGCGATCTGAATCTGGACTTGATGGATGAGAGGACTTGTGAAGACAAATGCCACTGGAGTTCTCCTTGTGGTGAGATACCGAAGCAGAATGTTCAATTGGTTTTGAATCATTCTGTGGCCGCGATGATAAAGAGAAGGATGAAGTGACAGGGTGAAATGTGAACCCCCAACATAGACGTGTTTCAATACTATCCATCTGCCATCCCTCATGTGGCTCCAGAAAGATATTCCGGTTCAGATCCAGGTGTCCTGGTTCTGGGCCTCGGCCTGGGATCTGAGAAGTGTCGCTGAAGCTTGGGCTGAGAGGAGAGTTGGAAGATGAATTGCTAAAGCTCTGTCCTGGTCTTTCTGTCTCTGACTCTGCCTCTTGGATGCTATTCCCGTTATTAGTGTTATCAGTCAGTAACTGACATGCCTGCGTCCTGCAGCTCATGGCGGTCTCTTACCTTTGCATGATTGAATCAGATATCTTTGCTGTGCTCTGTGGTAGAACTGGTCCCTCTTTTTTTCAGCACGGTAATAATCTCTAGCTTATAAAGAACAAAAAGATGGGATGACAATGCTTCTGTTAACTGTGGCTGCTTGCCTAAGATTCAGACACTCATTCAGTCAGGGCCCGCCTACTCACGTGCCTAGGCGGGTAGGTAAAGACTCATTTGGTCACTCTCTTGCACAGTTAATTCCATCTTGGTTGCAGGTATGGACCAGTTTCCTGGTTGTGGTACTGATAATGGATCAAAGAGGTCCCTTGAATGAATCATTAATGTTTGCTTGCAGGTTAATGCCTCTGAAAGACATAAGAGCACAAATGAGAACCATCAAGTTGGCAAGAGGCATTACACCTATTGACTGCAGTTAGCAACAGCCTCATTGCTTGAAGCTGGGAAGATAACAACACTTTTCTTCATGTCCTCTTCAAACCTTCGTATCTCGATGTCTTTTGTGGCCCTGTAACCAAAGCGAAGTCGAGTAGAGTCGTGTTGAGCCAGTTCTAGACCGATACCAAAGGACAATTAGTGGTATTCTATAGCCAGCCAAACTGAGAAGGAAAGGGAAGAAGGAATGTTCATCGATGAGTCCTTTGCATTACATGTATAGCAATATATACACCCACCCATAGCTGACCCTTTACTTGCCTATGAACGCAGGACATCCATCGGCCTAGCTTTCAAGCCAGGCTCCAAGATTATCCTCGACCATTTAGCCTTGAAATTTTAGTTTGCAATCGGGGAACCTCTGGTTCTCAGCTGCTGACCTAGAGGGGCATGTTCGAAGGATTGGGATACAAAAGCTTTACTACGGACTCTTCATGGAAGACACCCTCTGTGATCGAAAAAGGTCCATTACTCGGGTGACTTTACTTTCAGAGGAATAGGGAAAACAGAAATGTGCAGGTTAGCAAGTATAACGGTATATGGAATTGCGCAAGATCTGACGATTGGAGATATCAAATATAGGAATGACAATGAATTCTTTTGTGGCAACTTTCCACGGTGTTTGAGACGTCAAGATAGATAATATCACATGGGTAAGAAATAAATAAATCGATACTTTCTATTTTGTATTTCTAGACTAGGTTTTTGACATGTCGTGTGTATGGCGTGCCTAAGGCCTCAGCACGTGGCAGGGATGTTTGCTTACCAATTCCCCATGTTGAGCAGCTTTCTCTTCCCGAGTACGTGATCATATATCCTCTACCAGAGCGCTTCCCCTGTACATTTGCCACTTTGTCAAGTTCATTGGAGCATCTCAGCTGCTACGATGAGTTCCTGCAGATGTAGCGCGCAAGACACTGGCTTGGTTCCGAGAAAACGTCTTCCAATGTGCTACTCTTCCATCTTTGAACCAACTGGACTATGAAGTACTTAACTTCCTCTGTCATACAGTTGCGGACAATTCCAACTCTGAACGAGCGTCCTCCACGGGACGAAAAGGGCAAAAGACGGCGTGCCCTTCCTTGCATGATTATGGACGCTGAATATAAGGGAGAAAGCATTATCTCGGGAGTGGAAAGCGCAAACTTTTCCTCATCCGCAAGCAACCTTAGGATTCCGCGAACTTAAATGACATCCGCGCTTGTCCAAATTGCAACCGAAAATGCTGCAGCATTAACCTTCTTTAAGCTAACTCGACCTGCGTGCCACTTAGGTACCTATTCAGTTCTTCTAAAATTTAGCCTGACGGAGGAGAGTTACACGCAGTTATCTGGCAGCATCCTCAAAACTGGGAAGATGAAGTCGGGAATACGAATGTTTATCTGATGCTACCACAGTACCACGCGTCGTAGCACGCGATAACCGAAGCAGCAACTGGCCACGCGAGATCTGAGTTCCGAGCGATTGATTCTGTCTAAGCTTTTTAGTTAACTAAGCCTTAAGGGGTCGATTTAGCTGCAGTTTACTAAGAAGCTTAGCGTGGGGGCTAAAATGGATTGGTTGCAACATTGACTAGGTCACAGGAAAAAACAAAAACAAAAACCCTGCAAAAGTGCATGCAGTGATTGGTGTTCCTGATGCCACGTCCTATCAGGTAAGGCGAGGCACGAACAGGCTTGAGATATTTCAAGTATGGCACGGCGTTCTAACACCCGGATAGGAAACCTCGGAGATCGACAGCACCACTGAAGGGTCCGATCAGATATGCATTTCTGCTCCATTCAGGGGCACGGAATTCGCCACCCAATGAAGCGTCTCCGAATACATTTTTTTTGCGTTTCCATTGCTTTGTGCTTCGTGACCTTAAACAGATCCTCCTTCGACTGCTGCCGCCTCGTCCAGGTATAAACAGACTTCTCGCTACCCACATGTCTGAATACCTTACACTATGACATCGAAAAGACCAAAGTCTACGGACTTTGAACTGCTCGAACGGCCTCCGCCCGCACCATCCAAAATGTTTACTAACAAGGAATCCCAAGAACCTAAGAGTATGACGGAATCATACCCGAGGGCCTCTGTGTATACTATCGATCTGGACGCCGAACGAAATCGAGAACAGCTTCAAGAGTCGAATTTGCGGGGTACTTCCTTCCTTGGCTACGTCTTCCAGTCATGGCTCCTTGAGATACTGAGCTTGGTTATCGGTCTTTTGGCTCTTGTCGCCATTATTGTGGTCCTGCTGGAATACAACGGGCAACCCCTACCGGACTGGCCCTTCGGAATCACAATGAATTCTTTAATATCGGTTTTTGCGAAGGTTTTGGGTATTGGGCTAATGATGCCAATCGCTGAAGTCATTAGCCAGGCAAAGTGGATCTGGTTTACAGAACGACCAAGGAGATTAGCAGACTTTGAGGCTTTCGACTCTGCAAGCCGTGGATCGTTTGGGAGCCTACAGTTCCTCTTGAAAACAAGGGGCGGGATCCTTGCATCAGCAGCTGCATTTCTCACCATTCTTGCTTTAGCCATTGACCCTTTTACGCAGCAGATAATCTCATATCAAAGCCGGCTGGTTGCGGCAGGCGGCGCGACCGTACCTCGGAGCATCTCGTATAATTCTTACTCGTTCGGAAGTATCCTGGCCATTAAGGACATTACCCTTCCAATGAAGGCGGCGATCTACAACGGAATTTTCAACACCGATCAGTCGCTCTTCAGTATCAGCCCGGATTGTCCAACGGGGAACTGCACCTGGCCGACTTTCTCTTCTTTGGGCGTTTGCAGTCAATGCATCAACAGCACTGATTCCATTGAGAGGAAATGCACCGGATCAGGGATGATGAAGTCTTGCAACATGTCACTCCCAGACGATGGAGTCTCGCTTAGTTCTGGAGGGTTATCTACAAACGCTTTCCTTAAATCCATTACAGGATACAAATTCCCCGGCCTTCCTGTCTACCCGAGTGGCATTACTGGGCTTCAGGTCCTAGCAATCCCTGACAATGGAATTGGTCAGGAGCCCCCCACGGCCTACAGCTGCACGCTATACTTCTGCGTAAAAACTTATCAAGCTGCCGTCAATTCGGGAACATTTAACGAGTCGATCTTGTACACCTTCCCTAACTCCTCTACTGCTGACAGCTCTGGGGCTTCTGTGGATGCTAGAGGCGCAGTGACTCTGGATCCGATGCCAGGGCATGATGGGCCTTTTACAGTGCCATTCCAGGCCAAAGACGCGATGAGCTACTATCTATCAGACCTATTCACTGGAAATGGAACAGGCGGAATCGGAGAATCGTCATACACCTCCGACGCGATGCAGGCTCTTTACACAGCCATGACGGCAGGCCGTCCTGGCAACAACTCGACAACGACTCTCAGCGACCTCTTGGACAATCTCGCCGCGAGCATTACCAGAAGCATGCGACTGGACAACTCATCAGCAGGCACCAGCATGGTCAACGGAACCGCTTTCAAGAGCCAGACATTTATGAGCGTTCAACTTTGCTGGCTTATCTTACCCATTGCGATCTTGGCGATAGATTTTGTCCTCGTTTTCTCGATTATCTGGCGCACGGCGCGAAGGAGGCTAATACCGTTCAAGTCCAGCAGTTTGGCTACGATCTTTGCTGGTCTGACGGAGCAGAAGTGGAAGGAGATAGATGGCACGATCAAAACCAAGGTCGATATGGATGAAGCCGCTGAGCGGTTGATGGTGGCTTTGATGAGGGGTGGCGATGGCAAGTATCAGCTAGGATGATCGAGACTTAAAAAAACTGGGACAACGTTACTTTTCCCTTTAACGCTCTACCTCCCTGTATGTGCGTTAGCTTCCGTTATCCGCTCTTACCTTTCTATCTATTTCCTCGGCGTTTTTGTCAAGATTCCCTCTCATCACCTTTCGTGATTATTCTTTATTTTCTCGGTACATATTCATGCCAGATTATATTGTCTAAGAGCTTCCTTTATTGTCTTCAGCATCTCTGCCAATAGGCGGCCTTCATATCCAGGGAAAACCAAGCCTTCTTTTTTCTTCTCCACAGTTTATCAGTACAGCAGGTTTTTGTGCAGCGTATAATTCCTTTGAGATTATTCTGTGAATATATGGCCGCAAAGGCGAGACTTGGAGAAAAAGAAGAAAAATAGAAAAATCGTACATATAATGATACGGGTATCATCGTCGTCTATCGTCATCCATGTATGCACTTGTATGTAGAATAGCATCCCTGAGATCTACCGTCTTCAACTCAACATCACGACATGTCAACATGCATCATTAAATTAGTCGATCCCGAGCCCGGTACATGACCGGTGCTCGTAATGCGCTCAGCCAGCATGACGACAATAACTGAGATCTAATAGTAGTAGTCAATTTGATCAGCCAGAAGCTCTGAGGTTTTACTACTCCGTACATCGAGAGAAGGCAGATATAAGAGTATAAAACTCACCAGTGACAAGTCTACCCCTTCTGCCACAACAGCGTCCCATTCCGACCGGTGCCCTGGACAATTTTTAACGGTGAGGTCCCCTTTGCCCCAGACGCGACGGATATGCGCGATCTTGCGTCCTCCGACGTTGACGTGTGTCGTGACGTGACAGGGATCCTGCCCGCGGACTTCGAGCGTGATGTCCTCGTTTCCATTTTCAGCACCTTTATCCTCGCTTCTGCCCTTGGTGTCTTCTTCAGCCGGAAGAGGCGGCGTCCCCGCACCAGAAGAAGTAGCATTACCCCGCTTCAAGGTAACATCGAGCTTATCCCGCGTCCACGACCACCGGAGTCTGGTCGATAGGATCTTTTCCTCGTCTCCATCCTCTCCTCCTCTCCCGGTCCAACTGCGGCGACGAGCATTACCATGGCCATGGCCACCACCAGGCAGGTTCAGCTCCCACGCGTTCTTTGCGGTGAAATTCCGCCTCCGGAGCTCGAAGAGCGGGAGCCCCGATGCGTCGCGGAACTCGCGCCGCTGGCTGCTGCTGAGAGACTTGCCCTCGACAGTGAATAGTTTCGAGCCACTGTAGGCGTCGCGGATGGTGAAGTCGCGCCCGAGGTAGGCGTCGTCGTGTTGCTTGATGTTGATGATGGTTTGCGAGGGGGTGATGTGTTCTTTGCGGATGGAGATTGGATGCGGGGCTGGGGGGAGGTGGATCTGTTCGAGGTAGTCGAGGGAGTCGTGGTCCATTGCTTTCATTTTTTTGGTGGTATTCTTGTAAGAAGAAGAAGAAAAAGAAGAAGAAGATGATGATGATGAAAGGGATGGTAGTGGTAGATGCGACAACTTCATGGGTAATAGAGGATCGTAAATAGTACTTATGTTGGAATGCTTGTGTTTGACTGGTTTTTCCCAAGGTGCTTTTAGAAAGGGGATTTAAAGATTCTTAAATCTTTACTAGACCATACGCAGAGAGTTTAGATTTGTGGGCTAAGCACAGCATTTCAAATAGATCACGTTCATAGCCTTTTTTTTGAACAGCCAGCGGGCACAGCCGCGGCTATGACGACATAACCGTAGAACCAGAAAAGGGATTAGATCGTCACGTCCATGACCCCATTGCACTTTCTAATCACTCTTATTTTTTGTCAAATATGTTTTCCTTTCATCCGGGCCTCTTTCCCGACTGCAATTGACCTTGCTCCTTCAGTAAGAGCTGCACAAACCCTGTTATTTCCCACGGCTGCCTCGCTAGATCCTTGTGAACCGTGAATCGTGACTATCTTGGAAGAGAACTACGTCCTTTCAACTGCAGTCATTGGGGTTTGTAACGGATAGTTTTACAATTTGAATGCCTATGACAAGAGTAGAATGAGTGATTGTAAGGTGTTTAAAATCCAAAGGCTTTTTTTAATAATGCTCTAATACCTTATCCATAAGGCACAGGATGCAAGCGGGACAAGAAAAAGAGAAAAGGTTTAGTATCTTGGCTCCCAGGTAATTGACTTAGCTCGAGGTCCGCCATAGTCGTACGTGACCAAGACCGTACGGTGGTCAAGAGCCATAATGCCCGGCCAGCAGCTGTCTTTTGGTGAGACAAGGACGGGCCTGCTCCAGTGGATCCTTCCGTTATTCGGAGGCCCAGCAAAGACGACCTTGATCGAGGCATGCTTCGTCCATTCAACCCTTTCGGAGTCCTCGTCGGTCATGAAAACAACGGCCAACGAGCCATCAGCAAAGGAAGCAATCTGTGGAGACCCTGCATTGTGTCCACGCGGTGGGACGTAAACCTCATGGCGATGATGCCAGGTGTTTCCGTGGTCGTAGGAAACGACGGCTTCGACATTGAAAGTACCGTACCTGGTCGTCTCAAAGACCATGACGAGAGCATCCCGGCCATTGTCAATGGTTGTCGTAATCCCAGTCATTCCGTCACGGAGCCTCTCCTTCTCACCCTCGATGCACACAGGTTGCGACCAAGTCCTGCCCTGGTCGTGCGACACAACGAGCATCGTGCGTTGATCGTCATGGGCAAACTCTTGCGAGAACGTCAGCTGCACTTCGCCCCGGGATCCAATTCTCATGAACGGTTCCCAGAGACCAAACGGCGCACCCTTCTCGGCCGCCTGCGAGAGGAATGACCAGCTCCTGCCGCCGTCAGTCGACTGACAGACGGTGATGCGGAAGTACGTAGGGCCACCCGGGCCAAGGTCATGGTTCCTGAAGGCTCCCAGGATGGTCGAGGGAGCCACCTCGAGCAGGTACAGGTTGTCAACGTCACCCACGCCCCTGGTCACTTCGCCCCAGTCGAAAAAGCTGTTTCCTCTGTCGGTGCTCTTCGAGATGTGGAGTACACGCTGGTTTCCTTCACGACGCGTGAACCCGGCCAGGATGGAGCCATCAGAGAGCCTGGCAAGTCGAGGATAGGTGCCATTATTTGCGTGCGTTACAGAGAGGACGCGTTCATCATCGTTGACGAGTCCCTTGCCAGGAAGATCCGAGTCGGGTGAGAGGTGGCCGTGCCTCGAGTCGTCCAAGTCCAGGTTCTCGAGGACCTTCTGGCCAAAGCTCCGGACCTTTTCTCGAAGACGCCCGGCCATTGTCGTGTGACAACGTCAGAGAGATGATAGCAAGACTGAATATATAAATAGATGCTCCCAAGTAGGCCTCTATTAATACACCTCTCCAAGATATCTCTAGACAGTTGAGGAAAGGTGTTAACAACTTCCTTTGGACGATCCCTAGGCCATATGACGTCACATGTTTACTCCGCAGTCAACATGCGGGTGCGTCATGTGATTTTTTGATGAGGACTAATCTGTATTTGGGAGATGCCTATCAAAGTAGCAAAATCACATGCACTATCATTAAGCATTTTGATGTTACAGAGGCTAGTCAAATATTTTCGGATGCTCTTAGCATTTGCAAGATATTTTTAGAGACTGTTAGCTAGTACTACTCCTATGTACAGTTGTACCTAAAATAGGCCATGTTCACAGCCGCGGGCACAGCCGCGTGGAGCCAAGAAAGGAAATTTGACTGTCGAGTCTGGTTGCACTTCAACCATCAGTTACCAGCGTTCACCCTGCCACTGATCATGACGAATGCATGCTGATTATCAAATTGAAAATGATACAGATAGGAAAAAAGAAAAATGGGAAAAATGAATGTCAGAACTTGGGGTCTTCCCAGGTTTGCTGCTGCCGCGGAGATTCAACAGCTCGCTCGTCCGACCATCCTTCTTGATGTTCTTTGACGTTGGACAAGACAAAGTGCTCCTCCTTGTTTCTGTTGTTTTCTTCTGCTTAGGAAAATTGCTTCATGCACGTGTCAGTTGGAGCGCTCTTCGAGAGGTACCGCCTATTGGCGCGAGCGTTTCGGGCTTTCTGTTCCTGTTGTTGTTTTCCACGAGCCGGAGGTATGGTAATGAGTTTCGCTTTACCTTCTATGCCGACTACCCTGCGCGGAACGGGGTAAAATATGGTCTCTGCTTTTGCAAAGTTGTCAAGAAATTCACCTTTCAGGAAGCGCACCCTCTCCTTTGGGTTGGGCTCCTCATATCCATATGAACGGGGCGATCTCTGACGTCGCTGAGGCTGGATGGAAGGACCTCCGACCACCACCACCTCCTCCTCCTTCTGTTCTCCTTGTTTTTTCGTGGAAGATTGAACCGTACCTGGACGCAGATCTACGTCTCCCAGATTGATCCTCCGATGCAAGGGCATGTCCTGTGCATCGCGGGGACCAAAGCAATCGAGGACCGTCCGGCCAATATCCATGTACGTATACCGGTCGTCGGCCATGGTCGTCACCAGTCCATCCAGTGGCTTGTCCCGTCCATAGCACATCTTCTCCAAGAACTGACCGATCTCGCAGGCCGACATGCTGGCAATGATGCATCCATGCAAGGTATCACGGAAGGTATGCATATCGTCGTCCCATGGCCAATCGTTGCTGGACAGGGACTGAGGACGGGGGCACGTTGGATGTGAAGCTGTACCTGAACCGTACGGAGAGGTATGGATCTCCTGGCCGAATTGCAGCAATGCTCTTAGCTTGCTGGTGGTACTGATAGGCATCGGAGTCTCATAATATGGTGGTATAATCATCTTATGCAGTTCTCCGTGTGATGATACCTTCCAGTCTGCCGCTACGTGCAGAAGATTGTTTCCCATTATCTGAGACTTAGCTCGCCGCACCGCAGGTGATGCTGAAGCGTGAGCATGGCTGGTCTGTTCTGGAACAAAGGGCACTGAAATTACTGGCCTCTCAGTGACGCGGAATTGTAACTTTTCCGAGTCATCGACCTTCTTACCACCGCTGCCGTTGCTGCGAAAGATTCGGTTGAGTGTCTTCATCCTGTCCCACGGGTAAGCGTTGAATGGATAGATAACTCTCTTGCTCGGCTTCAACTCTCCTCCACTCTCCACCGACGAGGAAGCAACAATCAATCCAATCCAATCGATCCTGAATGTGAAGCAATCTTGACTAGGTACCCAGAACCTATGGTAGGCTGCGTCCTGTCTCGTCAGACCAGGCAGGTATAGCGTTGTTGTAACTAGACGCTGAATCCGCTGACGTCAGATGACGAGATATGATAGCTTTCCCAGTCTTGTTCACGCAGGGGGATGAATCTCAGTAAGTGTCACAGTCGCAGGCCGGACGATTGATTGATTGATTGATTGATTGAATTTCCCCGTCGGTGATGGTGGCGGTGATCGAGGAGTCAATACTAGGTAGGATTCACCGAGTCTCATACTTCAGATGGAGTGATCAATAATGATACTGTCCCTTGAATAGACAATGCCTTTATGACAATGAATGTTATTGGTACAATGCGACATTGTCTACTTATACTTCATATCTTTGTCTGTACCGAGCGACTACGGATCTACTCGAGGACGAAGTCCGACCACTTTCTTTCGAGTCCAATCGATTCTTGAAAGAATCGACTCGGGGCAGTCCTTCTACTATGTTTGTTCTGTTCTTGTCGGAATTTTGAATAGCGTTCATCTCGGTTTGTCTCGACAACCCGTCCGTGGCGCATCCTAAACAGTAGAATCAAGCCAGATGTGGAAGTGAAGGGCAAGGTCGCAGAGAGGAATATGGTAGGTACCGCGGTGAATTTGGATCATTCATCGATTTGATGGGTACTATCATCCACATTCATCATTTCTATTTACCGGGGAAATTGATTATGAAATGCGAATTCGCCTAAGCAGTATCTACGGCTTTTACCTTCAGCAATACTCTGTATACATAGTACCATAACACGAGCCTCCTCTATCTGATGAATACCTAGACTGGAACTCACCACAATAACTACCTGATTTGAAACATCATCCTACGAGTCTTTTTATGGTTTATTTCCGATTATTCTGTTCAAGAAGACCGTCAGTTAGCGAAAATGTTCCCAGAGAATTTCGGTTTCCCGCTTAGGCTGATAGTTTGTGAATTATTCGCTTATGTCCGTGGTGGCTTCTTCGTCCATAGCACTACTAGTAGATCGCATCCCTCGACGCCCCATCTTGTACTACTTTGCATCCGGTATCCTGACCTAAACTTCATCATCATCATCATCATCATCATCATCCTTCCCATAAACACCATGGCCGGCAGTGTTGATACGTGCGAACATTTTTAACTGTCTAAAAGCTTTCTGCAGTACCTCATGTAGGTCCAGCATTACCCAACCTCGTGACGCGGATCCGCAGTGTATTCTGCCAGATGACCTTGCTTTTGTTGAGCAGTACCTCCGGACGCGCTTCCTGAGCGTACATGATTGGGGTGAAGGGCGAGGGTGATCGTCCCGTGACAAGGTCGAGTAGTCCTGTAGCATCTTAGTAGCAGGAGACTAATTCTATACAATTGACTGCCATATCTTTCGGCGTTCCTCCCTCCTGTCCAAGCCATACACCTTGACGCTCGGCCTGCCTTCGTCTAGGGTCTATGACCTATCATAGTGTCTGGGTACCCGCCAATGGTTTCAAAATCAGGTGGCTATAGAATAGCAAGGCGCCAAGACAGAAGATAGCAGGGGAGGGCGCGCCGAAAGATATGGCAGCCTACTGTACTTCCAACATGATTGATCGAGCTATCTTAGTTGCACTACGCAGGGGTAGACGCAGCGGCTCCTGCTTTGCCATGTCACAGCCCTCCAACACCTTCAACTTTGCCTCTCTGCGCTCATTCAGTTTTCTGTTCTGCCAGATACATAAATCTCATCACAACTATTTGGAAATTGCGGGAAGTATTTCCTTCTGCTTAACCATTTCTGTCACTCTTGTGTCGACGTCTCACGCGGTTTTATTTCTGTTTGAATAACATGAATGGATTAGGCGGCTCAAGATTTCCATGCCGGATTCCCGCCAATGGCCTAACAGTCCTCGTGGATCCGGATGGACCTTCCCTTGAGTAAGTGCATACATCACAGGTCCTTATCCTTTAATTCTATTCTGACAGAGTAAAGCATCGTCTTCGTCCATGGCTTCACAGGTCATCCCGAATGGACCTGGACCCAAAAGCGAGGGGGCACAGCCCATGGCGATGGATATGATAACGAAGCTGTCGAGCGTCCAGCAAAATTTCGAAGACTCAGTCTGTTTTGGAAGTCTCCCCAAGAGGAGCACATGCCTCACAAAGCTGTTTACTGGCCACGAGATCTAGTTCCACTTACCGTCCCAAATGCTCGAGTTCTAACATACGGATATGATACACACATCAGGCACTGTCTTGGTCCTCCAGTGAGCAGAAATACGGTATATGACATTGCCTGGGACTTCTTGGTTGCTCTGGAGGCGGAACGACGGCAAGATGCATCAAGACCGGTGCTATTTATCGCCCACAGTCTGGGGGGGATCATCGTCAAGGAGATGCTACGACGGTCAAATGGCTGTCAAATTGGTCAAAGTTATCTCCACAAGATATTCGAGTCGACAATTGGCATCATCTTCTTTGGCACTCCGCATGGTGGTGCAGACCCTCGCGGGATTCTGCAGCATGTCGCTCAAAAGGTAATCGAAGCTCTCGGGTGGAAAGCTAATGAGCAAATTGTCAATACGCTCTTGCCATCCTCAGAACGTCTGAGAGAGCTGAGAGACGAATTCAGCCCCATGGCCCATCAAAGGGAATGGATTATACATTCTTTTCAGGAACAATTTGGCGTGATGGCCCTTAATAACCGTAAGGTATGGTCACACCCCCGATTCAACTATCAGCGCTGTTCCTAATTTTGTAGGTTGTTGAGGACGCATCTTCCTATCTCAACTATCCTCTCATCGAAACTACTGAACATATTGCGGGCAATCATATGGATATGTGCCGGTTTACTGGGCTTGAGGATGTCGAATATAAAAAAGTTGCCGCGACACTCAATCGTATCTGCGTTACCGCGCTCAAGCAGTCCACAACAAGGGAACGCTCACGACTTAGCGAAGACCAGCGGAAGTTGCTACTAAACTCCCTGGGATTTGATCAAATCGATGCCCGCCTCTTGACTCTCAAGAGTGCCCACGCGAAAACATGCAAATGGCTGCTCTCTAAGCCCGAATACCGTGACTGGCTCGATGTTAATAAACTCGTAGAGCATCATGGATTCTTGTGGATCAAAGGAAAACCTGGTACTGGAAAATCCACTATCATGAAATATGCGCTTGTCCATGCCAGGAGAACAATGAAGGACAGAGTCGTCACTGTTTTCTTCTTCAATGCAAGAGGAGGCAGCTTGGAAAAATCAACACTTGGAATGTATCGATCCTTACTGTTCCAACTGCTTGAGAAAGTCCCAGAGCTTCAAAGCATCTTTGACACCCTTGAGGCAACAATGTGGACCAGCAGTGGGCATCATGAGTGGACTGTGGAGACACTGAAGGAACTGTTCGAGCACGCAATAATAAGTCTTCAAGGGCACCATCTCACGTGCTATATCGATTCTCTCGATGAATGCGACGAAAGACAGATTAGAGACATGATATCATTTTTTGAGCATCTTGGTGAGCGAGCAATCTCAGACAACATTCGCTTCCAAGTCTGCTTTTCTAGCCGCCACTACCCTCACATCACAATCAAGAATGGTCTGAGTCTGATATTAGAGGGCCAAGAGGGGCACCATCAGGATATTATCAACTACCTCGGCAGTGAATTGAAAATTGGGCATGGCAGGCTTGCTGCGCATGTTCGAGATGAACTTCTCAAAAAAGCATCTGGAGTCTTCATGTGGGTTGTCCTTGTTGTGGAGATACTTAATATCGAGTATGACGGCGGCCGCATACATGCACTCCAACAAAGGATTCAAGATATCCCAGTAGATTTACACGACCTGTTTCGGGATATCTTAACATGAGGCCCTCAAAACAGAGATGAGCTGCTGCTGTGCATTCAGTGGGTGTTATTTGCGGAACAACCATTGACGCCAGAGGAACTATACTTTGCAATTCTCACTGGCATTAACCCGGAAGCAGTAATGGAATGGGATCCTGAAGTAATTACACCAGAAGCCATGAGAAGGTTTATTCTCAATTCCTCTAAAGGACTTGTGGAAGTATCAAACTCAAAAATCCCAACAGTTCAGTTTATCCATGAATCAGTCCGGGACTTTTTGCTCAAAGAAAACGGACTCAGCAAACTTTGGTTTGACCTTGGCAGCAACTTTCGAGGACAGAGTCATGAGCGCTTGAAGCAGTGTTGCGTTGCCTACATGAACATGGAAGTCACCAACCATGTTTACAGTGAACAGTTGCCAAAGGCATTATCACAGGAATCTGCGAATCTCCGGCAGTCAGCAGCAAACAGGTTTCCGTTCCTTAAATACGCAGTCCTCAATGTGCTGCACCATGCAGAGGTGGCAGAAAACAGCAAGCTGCCTCAAGACGATTTCATTCGGAGCTTCCCCCGTTTGCATTGGATCAATCTTCACAATCTCTTTGCAAAGTATGATATTCACCGGTATACGAAGGATGCAAGTTTGCTATATATACTTGCAGAGAACAATATGGCAGATCTCATTAGATCTTCGATGAGAAGTTGTCCTTCACAAGACCCCATTTCTAATGAAGAGAAAGACCGTTATGGCACTCCACTCCTAGCCGCCCTGGCTACGGGCAGTGAGGACGCGATCTGCGCAATTCTAAAATCAGAGGTCGACCGACCTGATTCAGGAAGTGCCCTTTGTAGGCTTTATTCCGAGTATTGCGAACAGCCAGGCAAACGAATCGAGTATGGACGCGATCGCAAGTATCAGAAGGATGAGACCCTGTCATACACAGCAGCAAAAGAAGACATAACACTCACAGCTTTTCTACTCGAGACGGGAAAGTTTGACCCAAACTCAGTTAGACATGGGCAGACCCTACTTCTACAAGAAGTTAGAAAGGGCCATTGTGCCATCGTGAAGCTGCTACTTTCCTCAGGGAAAGTGGATCCAGACCTAAAAGATAATCATGGCATGACTCCACTTTCATGTGCAGCTCGGACAGGACAAAAGTATATGATGGAGTTGCTTCTTTCCACCGGAAAAGTGGATCCAGACTCAAGAGATGGGCATGGCCGGACTCCACTTTCATGGGCGGCTGATGGTGGACATAACTCCATTATGGAGTTGCTTCTTTCTACAGGGAGAGTGGACCCAGACGCAAGAGATAAATATGGCAGGACTCCACTTTCCAATGCAGTTAATCTGCCTTATTTGGATTACACCTTGCACCCGAAGGATCTGGATTCTAGACTGGAATGTGCTAAATTGTTGCTCTCAACCGGAAAGGTAGATCCTCTCTCCGCAGATGAACATGGAAACACACCGCTATCCAAGGCAAAGTCTCAAGGGATGGATAATATTGCGAATATGTTTCTGGCTTATATCGAAGAGCGCAGGCTCAAGATGTCAAGTCAGTCAATCAACGTTTCTGGATTCGAGGGACAGAATGTGTATACGGGAGGATCGTCCGGTCCACTAGTTCAGGGCAGTAGCTGGGTGGACCTCTCAGAGGTATCTGATCATATGATGAATTTGAATTGGGGATTGGGCGGTGTGGGGGCCTAAGAAAGTGTCAGACTGAGCGAACCTAGTAATCCGAAGGTATGATGATGAAAGCTCTGATTATTCGAATCTACCTAACTAACTGACTATTTATTCTTATGGAATCACGGGTTAAGACCTTCCGAATATTTCTTTATTTAACGATCCCGAGATATATGAAAGGATATAACAAAGGAAAATAGGCGGTTTCGGGTATAGACAGTATGATTCCTTTATTGGAGGGACTATGACCTTCTGCAGATCCGAATCGGCGTGTGCTGACTAGGCTGATAGGTCTCTTGGCATGCCACTAGGTTATAGTGGTAATATTTGGCTGACAGAAAGAAACCTTGGGGGAGGGAGGAAGCAGGTTAGAGATGTTGTAGGTAGGTCGGTAGGTAGCTAGGTAGGTAGGCAGGAGATAGATTGGACAGATGGCGTGGTTTGGAGATTCAGCATATACCTACCTACCTGGTTGAAAGGAGCGAAACCCAAAATTATCGGTCTACTCTGTTCATTCCACTTTTTACCAAGGGACACAACATAATCTTCCATGCGGTTCGAAGACGGAATCGAAGGTCAGACAGAACCTCTTGATCAACCAACAAACCAATCAATCAATAATAGATTCCGGGATTAAAAGAAAAAGAAAAAAAAAGGGACATTCAAGTCAGTGAGTGGAAAACTTTTTTACAGGTCTATCCTATCCTGTCTGTTGTCCAGTTTCTTTCTCAACTTTCCGTAGCAATTGTAATTGCAATGCAGCGCAACGTAGCCTTGGGCTTGGGCGGGGATATGTTAGGACGGTAGGAAAGGTTCATCCTCATGGAAGAAGAGGAAGATGCTTTCTACCGTTCTGTTCTGGTATTCGATTTACAGGTAGGTAGAAAGATATATAGATACCTAGCACATTAGTTGCTTCTTTTCTTGCCTACAAGTAATTACTGGCTCAGCACAAAGGAAGGTAAAAAGACCATTCATCGATCGATTGATTAGTCAACTGAGCATCTCCGTCTCTCTCCCTCTCTCTTTCTCCCTGTTTAATAACAAGGGAGAGAGACAAGATCTGATATAAGAGAATATAATGATATAACGTAATCAACCCGCGAGCCGCGCCCCCCCCCCCCCCCCGAGCCGTTCGCCTCCTACCTATACACAATCTTCCATTCTTTATATAAGCCACAATTCTTTATAAAACACCTTATAAATGAAATTATCCAGTAGTATAGCGCTGTGGGCATATACGAGAATTATGTTCACTCGCCTTACATATGCTGCATCGCGCAGGGGCGTGTGGTTTTGACTGAGAAGATGCCTCCTTGCTAACCTCCAGAGCTTCCTTCTCAACAGCCCCTGCACGGCATTGACCCTCTTGTATAGTAAGAATGCCCCCTGAGATACTAGGGCAGATGAATTTGTTTGTTTTTGCTTTTGTTTCTCATTAGCAGCCTGTAGATCCTGGTTCTCCTTTAGCAAGAAGAACAGCATTATACATTGCCATCTGGCAGCCCTTGATAAGCTGGTTCAAAGCCTAATCTATTGGGCTTGGAGGGCTGTGTGTACAGCGTTTGAGTAAAGCCTTGATTACAGTAGATCGACAGTGTAGTTCTGCAATATTATGAGGGGTCTCAGGCACCCAAGTAGACTGTAGACTGCTGTGACTGCTTCCTGGAGGTGTTGAGTCTTAAGTTGAATATAAAGCTGTAGAAGAACCTTATTAGGATTATGTAGAACTAACTCTGTGGCTGCAAATCCATTGCAAATATTATCTGATTTGAATGCCTCCATCCAAGCTTATTGGTATGCCACAAGGAAGTCTGACTTGTTAATATAATTGATCTCAAGCTGCATGCTCCCCTCAATCAAGCAGCCATATGATTGCTTGAGAATTGCAAAACAGCCAACATCCAAAAGGCTGTAAGAGATGTGAAGAATAAGCTAGCATTCAAACTGGAATAATGAGGCTTTTTGCACAAAAACAGTCAAATACTGGTGTTAAATGGCTTTTATAACGATCAAGAATTAACATTCAGTATCGCCCCTTTGTGTTACAGCACAGCCTAGAGACCATGAGCAGGACAGACAAGGGGGGGATCCTATCATGTGACAATGGATTAAAATGATCCATCTGGATTCTTTGATCCATCTATAGTCATGATCCACCGGATAGGTATTTCCGGGCAGAACTCAGCATGTATATAAGACACTCCTTAACCATGGGGATTAGGACCCTGTGGTCAACTCAAATAGCAATCCTGATAGGTAACATTGCTAGTAACGGCCTATTCATTCATCTCTTTCTCTTGCTTTCTGTCCTCAAGATAAACCCAACGAGCCTCCGCCTAAGAAGTCTTAGGTCCGCCGTTACACTTTGTATGACTCTTGGTATGAGGCTCAAAAATCTTCTGTAGCCATTGGAGACCTAGTTGATTATTAGTTCAGCTATTCTCACTGGCTCCAATTACCCAGTCATAAGGTAATTGAGTATTTTGGAACTATAATGCTTGATGTGCCTTGCCTGCAAAGGTAATCATTGGTGGTAGAGCCCATCCAGATAAACTGACTACTTCAATAGCTGTAACCCATTCACAATTCCTAGGCTGCATAACAACTGGACAACCAGCATCCTCAGCTCTAGTAATCACCTTTGCAGTTGTAATTATACCTATTGCAAAGCCAGTCTTATCAGAGTTGTAGATATCTTCCTCCATAATGCCATACTGCTCAATTGTCTGTTGTACACACTGAACCCATTCTTGAATGCTCTTTAGATCCTCACATTGTGCACACTGATCACTGTATTTCTGAGAATACTTAATAAGGCTATCATGGCGCTAAAGAAACTTATAAACCCAGTTCTTGCCAACAGTTGATGGAGTAGGTGATGTTCCTCACTCAGCAAGAAGAATATTGGCCATTTGCTGTACCATGGAGGGCCGAGGAGCCATTCCTCATTGATCTATAGAGATAATCCATTGACCAAGTGTATCCTCTTCAGTAGAAGTCAATTTTGATTTATAGGTCGAGATTCTTGTCGAACAGTACACCCTCAAAGCCGGTCACAAAGAGTTGAGCAAGGGACATCATATACGCGTGCAGCAGCTCGGATACTTGAAATTTGACCTTTTCCAATGCTCCAATGGCTAATAAGATTCGCCATTCTTGATAAGAGCTTTTTTTTTATTTGAATTGGTGGACATGTTGGTGGTTGATTGGTATGGATCGCGTCGAGGGAAAGGAGGCGAACGGCTCGGGGGGTTCGCGGGTTGATTACGTTAAATACAAACAGCCTCATTAAAATACATTCTATCTGGTTAAAGAGAATAACCGAAACAACCAAAACTGAAACGGAGACAAAAACAACACAAGCATAACTCGCGCAGTGGGGTATAAACGTGTCCTGGAATGCAGGAAAGAAGCAGAAAAAAACAAAATAATAAAATAGACATATTTATAGTATGCAGAGAAACAGAAGAGGGATATGGTGGAATAAGAGGGAAGTGGTACAGTGTCCTCGTAGAAGTCGTACCTTGACGGTAGCGATCAGGGGAGGAAGCACGGCCAAAGGAAGAGCCATGTGAAGCAACCGGGTTACAGCCACAACACCCACCTAATCCCCGAAACCGCACCCCTCCAGATCCCCCTGGTGATCTTGAACATCATCACGATCAACCACACCCACCACATCACACCCACGACCACCCACTCGAGCAGCACGAATCCGACGCGCCTCACCCATCTGAACCTGCGATTCCGCTTCCTGATGCCTTTATCCAACGCGTCGCTGAGTTGCTTCACGGCGAGCGTGCTTGTCGTGTTGAGCTGCGTGGACAGAGTTTCAGCGTCCGCTGCGGCCGCACGCACACGGGGCGTCAGGGACCGGTTGATCAGACTCTCAAGGTTCTCGAGCTCGGTTTTCAGTGAGGGAGAAGTCATAGTTGAGAAGCAGGTCATGGAGTGCTGGAAGGTGGATTTGGTGGTTTCGAAAGTCTGGACGAGGTTGCGGGCTGCGAGGTCGAATTCTTCGATCTGAGGGACTCGTGAGATAAGAGCATTGGCGTTGTTGGCTAAGCTCTTGATGAGGAACTCGGCCGGGGCGCTGCGGACAGTTTCTTGTCTGCGGCAGATCTCACGGGCCTTGACCCCGGACGTGAGAAGCAGGGCCCGCACACGCTCAATCTCCCGCTTGTCCGCGAGGTTCTGATCGGCGGTGGATAGTGCAGTGACGCTGCGGTCAGAGATGCTCCAGGAACGTGTGGCCTCCGACAGCGTGGGGCGTCGCTTGCGCGAGTCGACATTCGCAAGACCAGTAACAGGAGGACGAGTGAGACTGAATGGTTCCGAAGGATCTTTGATTTTGGGCCGATTCTGCTCACGGAAAATGTCCAACGCAGGCTCCAGGCCGCAACCACGCCTGTTGTCGCCCATGAACATGCCGGCATTCGTGTTCCTCGTACGTGAGACCTCAGCATTTGTGGTACGGCCACCATCGCGGGCTGATGACTGCTGAGAATCGACGCCAATTTGAAGATCAGACGACTTGCGAGGGTCGCCCTCATCTTGCTTAAACGGAGAGGTGAAAGTCGGAAGATTTGGCATAAAGGACTTGGAGGAATCCTCCGTCTCCCTTCTCGACTGCTGGCCTCCCTCGTCCGAGGAAGTCGGCAGGTGTTTCAAAAGCGCCTTCGAACCAGACTTCGAATCACCAGTAGGCCCCTTCTCACGATCCGAATCGCGATAATCAGACTCATCACTTGACGTCGACGACCTCCGCAACTGGCCCAGCGACGAGTCCTTCTTCCAGATAAGGTCTCCCACTCTAGAAACCTCGTTTCCAACAATCTCAGCGATCCGTCCTCCCTTGAATATTCCACGGAGCTTGGACTCTTGCAAGCCAAAGGGCTTTTGACCCTTGGTACTGCCCATCCTTCGCAGTTCAGAAGGTCGCACATCAGAAGATAGACGATCGGGCACAGGGGTCAGTTCGGATGATTCGAGACGCTCAAGCGGATCAATATCGACGGTCTCTTTCCTTTGTAACGCGTTAGGCTCAGGCGAGCTTTCGTCAGTCGGTCCAACGGCTTCCAGTTTATTCAGACGTCTGCTCCTATTTCGCTCATGGAAAGGACCTCTCATCCGTGGCAAAGCCTTCCTTGCCGGTGACGGCGACCGACTGGAAGGCGGTGATAGATTGACCGCAATGCTGGGGAAGTAGCCAGCATACGACGGTGAGTTTGGAGCTGTGCTGTCCATAGACGTTCGAAGGTAGTCCTTGTCCCCGGTGCTGGCCGCCGACGAGATCGACCCCCTAGGCGGATCAAGTCCCTGTCCGCCATTGTCCAGTCGCGTTTCTGGGGAAGGAAGTTGAGAAGCCTGTATCGGGGCGGACGCCATACGCTTCGAGGCATCATCGCCAGAAAACTCGCCAAATTTCGGTGAGCTGGGCGACTCCTGGTCCCGAAGGTCAGATATCCTCTTATCGAGTATCGCACCTTCAAGCTTGCTGTTGAGCCGTCTGCCCCAGCGCGAACGGCCTCTGCCGCGCCAACTCTCGTCGTCACTGCTGGAGGTACTCGAGGAGCTGCTCGAGCCCATAACAGACCTTCGAAACTTCGATTTCCTGCCCTTCTCTGAAGCGCTCCGACTCCCTGAGATGTGCAGAGAATTCTGCAGTCTGTGCCTATGGCGTCCACGGCCCCTTGCATCGCGCGGTGCGCTATGGTGGAAGCTTGGTAGAACAGGTGAGCTAACCTCTTCTCCTGAAATCTCCTGCTGGTCGAGAGTCGGTACTTTGATCAACATCGGGTTCGAAATCTCCTTGCCAGCACGCTTGAGCTCAGTCGACTCCGGGTAGAGCTTGTTGCCGTCCTTATCCACAATTTTAGTCTTGTTGATTCCATCCTCGAGCCACGCAGCATCTGCTAAGAGCTCTGCTGGTGACGTTATCCAGTCGATTCTCGGTCGTCGAAGCTTCACAGTGTTCCCTCGCCGCAGGCTCGACGCCGGAGAGGAAGTCACCCCATCCCCATGCCTTTCTTCCGCTGGATGATCATCTTGCCGTTGAGGTTGAAATGGCGGGAGCAAGACACTCTGATCAGGTTCGTATCTCTGATCCCCATGGTTCTCCTCAATGGAATTAACCCATTCGTGAACTCTCGCGACGTCATGCCACCCCTCGGATTCAGTATCGATGGGGCACTTCTCTCGGAACCTCACCTTCCGATTGCGAATAGCTTGTAGCGGATTGTAGACCCTACTCGAGGGAACACCATCACTGGTCTGGGAAGCAGCGCCACTAGCAGGTTCTTGTTCAGGGGTTCGCAAAGGAGGAAGATGAGGAAGCAGCCGCAGATACTCAAAAAAGAGCTCGAAATGAATACGAGCCTTTTCCGCTCGTGCGAGCGTAGCCTGTGAGGGCTCATAGGGCACTTGTCGCAAGCCATCGTCCACGGTCCTGAACCCCAACCCAGCAGGCGTGAGCGATTCTTTCCCCACCTGCTGCGTAGAATGGGGAAAGGCGCGAGATCCATCCTCTGGAGCCGTGTATCCCGAGACACGATGATGCCCTTGCGAAGGATGGGGCTGCCCACCATAACTTATCCGCCTCCCACCGCCGCCGCCCGGAATAGGGCTCGACACGAACCGCCCTTGATAGCTCCTCCTCCTCGACTCGCTCAAGTTCAAAGCCAAATTGACGATCTGTGCAGAATCCGTGTCGAGGCCAATCGTCGGACCACCATCCGTAGCTGCGGAGGCAGATCTGGCATGGGTATCATCGAACGACGTGTGATGCCGGGGGGTCTCTTCAGTCGCTGCAGAAGCATTCGTAACCTCCTTCCCCAACGGCGAACTCCCCAGCGAGGCTTTATGGTTGCGATGCCACGGCCGACGGGACTTCTTCTTCGGGACGACGAGCTCGGGCTGACCCTCAGCAGAGACCCTGCGCTTCCCTGACCCCGACCCTGTCGAACCACTAGCCTCAGAAGGAGAGGAGTGAGCCTGATGCTGAGTGTGCGGTTGTGACCTCCGATACAAGCTCCCACTCCTTAGGAACTTGCTCGCAGAGGGCGTGAGGAAAGCCGTATCGAGCAAGAACCCTCCACCTGTACCACTTGAACTCTGCGTCCTCCGCTGCTGTTTCTCCCTCTGACTGTGACCGCTCCGTTTCCTGGTCTCCCCGTCGCGCGAACTGCTCCCTAGCGTGCTCCCCTCCAGCTGCTCCTGCTCCCCGCTCATCATACTCATGCCTGTTGTACTCGTGCTACGGCGTCCGCCGCTCCCTCCGCCGTCGTCTATCTCCATTGGCTGTGGTTGCGGCTGGGGTTGTGTAGGTATGGACGTGGTACTGGTATTAGTATCCTCTTCTTCCTCCCGGAAAGCGCCATTGGATCTGGACCTGGATCGATGTCGTCGCGGGCCGTGGCTCTTTGAGGACGAGGACGGTGATAAAGATGCAAAAGTGGACGAGGACGTCGTTGGCCTCGGAGATGATCTCGATCTCTTCTGGGAATCGGTATTATTGCTATTATTAGTAGTAGTATTATAATCCGCACCAGGCGAATTTGAAGTCGAAGACGAGAGAATAGGGAGATGGGGATGAGTCTGCTGTTGTATTTGCTCTCCGACGTTCACCGGGCCATCGTTCGTCGTCGTCGTTGTTGGCGCTGGAGCTGACTGCCCCGATGACATCGGCAACGCAACGCAACGCAACTCAACAGGGGCGGGTTCGGCTCGGGGTGTCTCCGTTTTCTGTCGTCAGTAGCGTAAGTAACCCGTACGTAGATCGGTTTAACTACCTAGCAGGAAGAACGAGTTCCAGCACGAGCGATCGAAGGACCATGGGGAATAGCAGCAGTTCGGAGCCGTGTCACCGGCGGACAGACAAAGGAGTGGGAGACGTGTCGCAGCATGGCCGTTGCGACAAGCTTCCCTTTCCCTTTCCCAGGATGGATCTCGGCGCGGCGGGCGCGTGAAACAGTCTGTCCGGCCCGGTCGATCAGCGGGTTGCAAACAGGGCAAACAGGATGATCTACAACAGCAATGTGACTGGTAGTGATCAATCGACAATATTATATAAACAGAACAAATAAGTTAGAAGATTAATGCTTTACCATTTTTCCAGGATTTTGATTTTCTACTGCATGTACTGTACTGTACTATATTTCCTCATGAGATAATAAATGCACGGACGAAAAAACGTCTAACAAAAGAAATCTGGCATTGGCTCTACGTAAAGCAGAAGTACAGCTATAGGTACAGTTCTGTATATGCGGAAATAAAGAGAAAAAGGGAGCGTCGCAGTGTCTCTAATAATCTCACTGCTCAACCCTCAAGCACTGGAGTCGTGCCTCGGTCTCGATAACCTGCGGATTAGAAAAGAATTAGCCATCTGATCTACTTCATATGCAGAATTCCGAGATTGTCAAGGCAACTCACCTCTAACGCTTGTCTCACTTCCAGCACCCGTCTCACGTCCGCCAGCCAGTCCTTGCTCAGTATTCTCGCCCAGCCCTGGAGCTGGTTCATCTCACGGGCAGCGGCGTCGAGGTTGCCCTCCTCCAGGAGGTTCTCAGTGCGGGTGAGGATGCTCTCCACGTCGTCTCCCTCGGGGGAGGCCTCCTTTTTGAACATGACCTTGCTCAGCACGTAGCTGGCGGCGTGGCTAGCGATACCCGCGTCCTCGGGCAGCAGGCTGGCCTTTCGGACCTCGTTGGCAACCCGGCGGAAGCGGTCCACGATCTGAGCGGACGAGGGGATGCCGCGCTGGTAGGCCGTGGGGTTGATGGAGGCAATGGCAGCCGAAACGACAGGGTCATCGGCCGCCAGCTCCTTCACGGCCACGAGCTCGCGGACAAACGGACGGGGCATGTCCGAGCGCTCGAGGGCGGAACGGACAGCGTCAACGGCGACCTGGAGCTGCTGGGTCTTCAGGTTGGTGTCGATGACGTCGTTCCACTCGGTGGTCATCTTCTCAAGCTGGTTGACGTTGGCGGTCAGCTCGCTCAGCTTGGCCAGACGGCCCTCGCGCTCCCGCTCGACCAACTCCTTCACGTCGTTCAGGTACTTGCGGTTGAGCTCGATGGCCTGCTCGACCAGCTCGTTCTTCAGGCGGGCCTCAGCCACCTCGTTGGCTCTCTGCAGCTCGGTCTGGATCTTGTCCTGGTAAGCACGGGCCAGTCTCTCACGCTCGGCCTCGAATTCCTCGCGGAACTGCGCAGCCTCAGCGGTGCGTGCTTCCTCGATCCGGCGGATCAGCTCTCTGGCGGACTCGTCGAACATAGCGTGAGCCTTCTTAATCTCCTCCTGCGCTGCCTCCTGCGCCTCAGTCTTCAGAGCAGCGATCTTCTCACCGATTCTCTGGAGGTCACTCTTGGCCTTCTCAATCGGGGCAGAGTACTTCTGGGCAGCGGCGTCGGCGCTGAGAGCGGAGACGATACCGTTGAAGACGTCCACCAGCTCCCGCACAATCGGCTCCTCGGACTGTTCAAGCGAGATAGGAGAAACAGCAGGCTTCTTGGGCTCCTCCTTCTTCGGCTCCGCAGCGGCCTTAGCAGCCTTGTCCTCCTTGGCCTTCTGAACAGCAGCGTTGGTCTTCTGGGTCTCCTCATTGGCAGCAACAGCGTTCATGTGCCTTCCCTTCTGGCTCACATCAGCACCAGCCTTCTCGTCCTCCGAGACCTTCCAAGACACTCCGCTCTTGCCGGGTATCGTCACTTTGGCCTCTTCCTCTCTGGAGGCCACCGAAGGGAGACGCTTCATGGCGTTGGGGAACCGACGGTAGAAGTCCTTCTCCTCGAAATAGAGCACGGCCTCCTCGCCGTAGGGCACGTACTCGGTGAAGAAGTCATGGAAGTTGTCGGACTTGAGGGCGAGGAAAACACCGCCGGCGTAGGCGATTCCGGAGGTGAGGATCAGGTAGAGGAGAAATCGACGGAAGCGGCCGGTCTTGCGCACTGGGGGCGGCGGCGGCGGAGGCGTCGAAGTCCCTACAGGGGTCTTAGCAGTGGTCTCTGGTGGCTTTATCGAAGACGGGGGAGAGGTCTGACCCTGCTGCGGGTTCGGATTCGGCGGGACCTTGGGCACATTCTCTGACGGGATCGTCGAGTCTGACGAGGGGGATGCGGGGGTGGCGGAGCTGGGGTTAGGGTGCGAGGGGTCTGCGAAGAATCTCTAGAGAGTTGACGCTGAGGGTTAGCATGGACAGCATGGGAGCAATGGCAGGGAAGATAGAGGTAAATATGCGTACCTGACCGGACACCCGGCCGGCGACACCAGCCCGGAACAGCCATTGAGTCGCTGCCCGCTGGCGAACCGGGTAGGAGAGCAGCTGCCGGCTCGGCACGAACGAGGAGCGCAGCATGGCGGGCTGCACTGCCTTGGAGAGAGGGGTGTGGTGGGCGGAGATGTTGTTCGAGAGAGAGAAAATGCGGACCGAGATTTGATGATGCTTTTACGATCCGCTCCGACGATCCCTGCGCACCCGATGCGGCGGTAGCCTTGAGAGCAAAGACTGCGCACACGCGATCGATCCGAGCTTGGAGAACTAGCAAGTATTTTTAGTACAACCGTACTATCCTGAGCTTCATTCTCTCTCTCTCTTTCGAGTGCCGTGAGGAAGAGAGCATGGCGGTTGACATTCTCGTGCCAGCAGAACTGCCATGTTGGTCTACCACGTCTCGCCCGACTGGCCCTCGAAAACCGCCTGCCGGACCAGGAATCCTCGATTTCAAGCATACTTCACAACTTCCACGCTATGGCTTCAGACTATGGCCATAGGAGATGTGTTCAAATATATCTTCTGTCCATGTTCCTTTCATATATACAAACTTCTTATGTATGCACCGATCACGTCGTGAGAACACCTGCAATATGTGAGTCTCGTGATCATCCAGCCTGAGCTTGTGGATATATATATACGTTTTCTTCAGGATAAGTCAGACTACTGGTCTGTGCTTCACGTCTAAATATCTTTTGGCATGGATTCAAAATATGATGGCTAATCAAGTGCCTCATTTTTACCATTCTTCTTTCATGTCAGACGAGCAATCCAGCATTCAGACACAGCGCCAATATCATCTACCTAGATGACACAGGGCAGCATACATGAAAGCACAATTCATGTATTTTTCCTCATAATCATACGGACACGCAAACTCATTAACTGCCACTGCTTTCCGTTCAATGCCTAACTGTGGAAGAATCGCAGTTCGAGATGTCCCCAGGAGTGCACGAATACTTCTTTTGTTCTTCGGATCGGCTGCGCGGCCAGCCGGGCTCAAGCAGTAGCAAACTCCCTTGCTACGGCACCTCACCTCTCTTTCCACAATTTTCTCATCCACCAAATCATCCCCCACCACATACATGATTACCCATGAGAACAACCCACATTGCGTGTCGTCTCGAACGAATAATCGCTACGATGGCAGCCGTTTGAGGACCTACGTGGAAAGGAAACTGCCCGTCCCGAGTACCTTGGAGGACCTCCACGCCGAGCACCGTGGGCCTGTCCCCTGGACCCCCCGTGCCCTCCTAACCAATTAGCATTTCTCAATTTGCAAGTATATCAAACATGGCCCTGAGAGCCCACGGTTCGATCTATACGGCTCATCTACCTTGGGGGTGAACTACTGCGATGTTGTGCCGTTGTCAGGTTATCATCTGTGACAATGGGCCCCTCTCTGTGTCCCATCGTGAGCCAGTCAGAGCCGGAGGGCGTGGGTATTTAAGCGCACAATATCTTTTTGGGGATTTCTTCTTTCATATATTTTCTTTCAAGCATTCGTATAGTTGATTTTTCTCTCTGCTGTTTGGGAAGTCTTCTGAATCGGGACTACTTCCACTGAGAGAGTCATCATGGTCATCAGATCAGACGCTCCTCCGAGCCAGGATGTCGCAAAGACATCGAACGGCGTAGAGCAGAAGGAGAATGGCTCAGAGATCAGACAGATGCCTGTCACATTGCTGTCTGGTTTCCTGGTACGTCTCTTAGTCCTCGTGGAAGTTTATCTGCAGCAAACCGAAACGATGTCCTCTCGGCTGGACAACATGGATGCTAACAGCTTCACGCTTTAGGGAAGCGGAAAGACAACCCTGCTAGAGCACATCCTCAAGTCACCGGACCATGGCCTTAGAATTGCCGTCATTGTCAACGACATGGCCAAGTCTGTTCATCCTTTCCGCTGGGAACGCTTCATGCAGGTTCCGCTAACATAGGACATAGACTCAACATCGATGCCACCCTCATAACAAACCACAAAGTCTCTCAGACAAAAGAGAAGCTCATCCAACTGCAGAATGGGTGCATATGCTGCACCCTCCGTGGGGATCTACTCTCCGAACTCGCACGCTTGGCGAGGTCGAAGGAAGTAGAATACGTTGTCATCGAGAGCAGTGGCATCAGCGAGCCTATGCAAGTGGCAGAGACATTCACTGCAGAGTTCACCGCGGCCATGATGGAGGTCGAGGAGGACAGCATGGACACAGATGAGGAGAGCAGGAAGATCCTGGAAGAGATGTAAGTCAATGGCACTGTGGTAGTAGGTCTTGGTGTTTGTACTGACCTCGAACTTACAGAGCGAACATCGGCGGCCTGCATAAGCTGGCCAGATTGGACACAACTGTGACTGTCATCGACGCTTTCAACCTCTTCTCCAACTTTGACACTACGGAGTTCCTCTCCGACCGCTATGGCTCAGAGGAGATCATTCCGGAGGATGAGCGTACCATCTCGGATTTGATGACCGATCAGATCGAGTTCGCGGACGTTATCATCGTCAACAAGATCGAGACCGTCGACGAGGCCACGCGTGCTCGAATCAGGAACTTGGTGAAGCTGCTTAACCCTGATGCCA
Organism: Thermoascus crustaceus; assembly: GCF_041956765.1. Taxonomy (NCBI): domain Eukaryota; kingdom Fungi; phylum Ascomycota; class Eurotiomycetes; order Eurotiales; family Thermoascaceae; genus Thermoascus; species Thermoascus crustaceus. The sequence continues at coordinate 99,588 of NW_027192532.1, read as the reverse complement.
AGCTCCTGGAGACGAGCTACTCTAAGGTCGACGTCAGAGAGATTGTGAACACAGGGAAGTTCAGTTTCATCAAGGCAGCCTCAGGAGCCGGATGGCTGAGGAGCTTGCACGAGATGACCATCCGAGAGACCGGCGTGGGCAAGAGGATGGCGCCAACGCCCGAGACTCTTGAGTAAGTCCGCACGATGGAATAGATCTATCAAAGCATTACTAACCATCGTGCGTTGCATGAAGGTACGGTATCAACAACTTTGTCTACTCCGCTCGAAGGCCATTCCACCCACGTCGTCTGTTTGCTCTCCTCCATGACAAGTTCATTGTTCTTCAGAACTCAGAAGTGAACGAGGAAGAGGATGAAGAAGACGAAGAAGGTGACGACGACCAGATGGAGACTGATGAGAACGAGGAAGAAAGTGATGAGGAAGTCGACGACATCGAGGACTTTGAGCAGCCTGAGCCGGCCACCATCTTGGCCAACAAGAGAGCTCACCCCGCCTTCGGTCCTGTTCTCCGCTCAAAGGGCTTCTACTGGCTTGCTACTCGTCCCCTCCAGTTTGGAGAATGGAGCCAGGCAGGTGGCATGCTGACACTTGGATGCGGTGGCCCGTGGTTCGCGGAAGTCCCTCGCGAGATGTGGCCCGAGGACAAAGACGTCTACGAGTCCATCGAGCGTGACTTCAGCGGGCCTTGGGGTGACCGCAGGCAGGAGATCGTGTTCATCGGCGAAGGGATCAACACCGAGCAGATCACGTCCCTGCTGAACGAGTGCCTCCTCAATGACGAGGAAATGGCCCAGTGGGAGAAGGTCATGAAGGACAAGAAGAAGTCCAGAGAGGAGAAGGCGGAGAAGCTTGGCCGCATGTGGGAGGACGGCTGGGAGCCATGGCCTGCCTTCGAAGTTGAGGATGAGGACGGTGCTGCATGTGAGCTCCCAGATAAGACGAGCGGTAAGCACCGCATCAGTGAGCATCTGGGCCACAGCCACGGACACAATCACAGTCATGGCCATGGTCATGGCCATCACCATGCCAATGGCGTGAAGGGGAAGAAGGCGGTGAAAGCATGATGGATGTGCGAGAAGATGTTATGACACTTATGTAGATGCAGAATGAAAGTTAATGAATATTTCCATCATATCAGATATAATTGGTTGTTCGCCAGTCACAAACACCTTGCGTAGGTACCTTGGAGTAGCCAAAGCAGACGGGACCGCCCTACCACATCTGAGCCCTGAGCCCTAAGCCCCGAACGCAGCACGCCAAGACCGGCCCGGGACCAGTCATCGCGATCATTGCGTCTCTCCACCGCCGGAAGACATGCCAAGCCCGCAAAGCGCCGAAAGGGAGCAACGGGTGGAAACGACGCTGTGGCGTTGCGCGACGTCGATGCTCCACGCGGGGGGAAAGTCGTCGGCCTGGCGGATCACTCGCACGTTTTTCTCCTCGGTTGCCGTTGGCTGAAAAAGAAAGTCGCTCAAGGGCTGATGTGACTGGATGTTCAAATGATGTGTTGCTTTTTGTTTCCACCAAGGTCTGAGCGCGCTTCAGGGACCTTCCACCCGATCAGGATCTGCGGCTGCGGCCATGGAAGAAGTCGCGGCGTGTCTAAGCATTTGCTGGTGCCCATAGGCTGGTCATCTGAGAGAGGAGATGATATCTGGCTGCGGGTGGTTAAGTCAAGACTGCATGTGTACTGCGTGGTATATATTTCAGCGTGATCATGACGTCCCCATAGATTACTATTACTATTTCCCACCTGCGGAGAAGCAAAAAAAAATAATATATATATATATATATATACGGAGCCACGGTAACGTCCGCTGGAGGGACCTTGGGGCTTGGCTTGGAACCTGGAACGCTTCGTCTCGTCTCCACGGGTCTTCCCTTAAACTCCCGAATCTTCCCTCTTGCTATAAAAGTAACCTGACGTGCCGCCCGGTCTACCTAGCCGTTCCTACCTACCTTAGGTAACATGGGGCTAGGGCAATCAATCCCGGGCTAAAGTCGACTGACGACATTGACGGCTTGGCAGGCTTTGAGAGGTCCGGGAAAATTCGCAGGACCAACTTGCATGAGACATGTCTGTCTGAACCTGTTTTTCTCATAGTTCTTTTACTCGTGAATTGGCAACGTCTCTCGCTGGGTTTCAGTTCTCTTTTCTGCCGTTATTACCTTCTCTGGTACAGTACAGTACAAGCTGGATGGCTATACCTCCTGGTGGTGTAGTAGATAGGGATGGTCGCTACTGGCAGGCGGATACAAGGGTCAGAGTGGACGAATAGGGAAAGGTCCTGATCTTCCGCTGCGGTCGTCGATTGATTTGATCTGATTGATCTGTCTGGATGTACCTATGTCGCGTTCGTCTGTGCTGGACCTCGGGCATAAAAGCTGATATTTTACAACTCTGCGAGAAGTTACCATAATTGGTGCTGAGTGCGGGGCATCAAAGGTGAGAGACTGAGACTTATGATTCCCATGACTGTTCCCCCCGGAAATCGCGAGATCGACGCGCTGGTGGTGATTAGGTATATGAGGTGCATATGGTTGCTGACTTGTATACAACTGCAGCACCTGTCAATCATCATGGTGACTTCCCGAACCTCACAGATGGCCCGATCTCTATCGAGGCGCGCCGCAGCCGACCCATCAGTCTGCGGCGGTGGTAACTTGGGCAGATCCCCAGGCTATGATACCCCCCTCCACGTTGGCGCTCTCTTCATCATCCTCTTTGTCTCCTCGTCCGCCTGCGCATTCCCGCTCATCGTGATCCGGTTCCCGCGCCTGCGGATCCCCTCGTCGTTTTTGTTCCTGGCCCGTCATTTCGGGACGGGCGTTCTGATCGCGACGGCGTTCGTGCATCTGCTGCCCACGGCATTTCTGTCCCTGACGGATCCATGTCTTTCGGGTTTTTGGACGGATGATTATCCGGCCATGCCGGGCGCGATTGCGCTCGCGGCCGTGTTTCTGGTTACGGTGATTGAGATGGTTTTTAGTCCCGGGCAGCATGCGTGCGCTGCGAGGCCGGTGAATATGTCCTCCAGCACCATGCCTGGGGGAGATGTACCTGCGCAGGGTCGTGCTGATCGGACCGGGGCTACGCTTTCCAGGAGGCGAGATGATAGCCGTCCTGTGCAGGCGCATAACGAGGACTCAAACGGTGAATACGACCAAAACCAAGCTTCTCCATCTGACGAGAAGAGCACTTCATTTCACATCCCACTGGGTGTTCTCCGCCATCTTGGCCCTCTCCGCGGCCGGAAGACCAGTGTCGGCCGTGAACTGCAGCGCATGGGCGAGGAAGACGAACGGCTCGATCAGATCGAGGAGGAAGCGCTGCAGATATCCACCTGCAGATCCGATAATAAGAATATCTCCCCGAAGAAGGAAAAAGACTCACTGGCAAACAACGACGACGATCACGTCGACGGTGGCCATAATCATGATAATAGTAACGATAATAATGATGATAATGATAATCACCGACATAAGCACAGCCATGACGGTGCTGGGGACAGCATCGAGTTGCAGCCCCTGACACCGGAGCAAAAGCGGCAAAAGTCCCTGATGCAATGCATGCTTTTGGAGATGGGGATTCTGTTTCATAGCGTTTTCATCGGGATGGCGTTGAGTGTTTCGATCGGGAGCGATTTTGTGGTTCTGTTGATTGCTATTACGTTTCATCGTAAGTTGAACCCAGTTTCTTTGCATTATGCCTCCAGGGAGAGCGCAAATTTAACTGCTTGATTTTTTTTTCTCGAATGAAATGACTCGATACTAACCGCCCCTGAAATTACTGCAGAGACATTCGAAGGCCTCGCCCTGGGCTCCCGAATCGCATCTCTGAAATGGAACCCCTCCGCCCTCCAGCCCTGGATGATGGCATTAGCATATGGCAGCACGTAAGTCCAACCCAACCCTCTCCCTTTGCCCCCTCCGCCAAACCCCCCTACTGACATATTGTCTATAGAACACCAATCGGCCAAGCCATCGGCCTCGCAACACACACCCTGTACGACCCAGACTCCGAAACCGGCCTCTTACTCGTCGGCACGATGAACGCCATCTCCGCGGGACTGCTGATCTTCGCGTCCCTGGTGGAGCTCATGTCCGAGGACTTCCTGTCGGATGAGAGTTGGCGCATCCTGAGAGGGAGGAGGAGGGTGGGGGCGTGCGTGTTGGTGTTTCTGGGGGCGTTTGGGATGAGTTTGATTGGGGCTTGGGCTTAACTTTGAAGTCTGGGTCTTGATTTGATGTATGTACATAGATACCTAGGTGGATAGATGAAGGAATTTTTCTTATTGGGGGTTGAATGCTGGTGTTTTGTCTGTACATATATATATGCATACGTATGAGAAGGAATTGGGATTTGTATACCGGCGTGTTCTCGCTGAAGCTAAAGCAAATCCGCATCTGGCCAATGTGAACTACCTAAGCATTCACGGAATATATCTATATCAGCACTACAGCCGTCAGCAGATGATATATATCCTGTCTGATCCAAAATTTATTACTCGCTACCACACAGACAGTACCCTAAAATCCCTCCAATTTCAAGCCAGGACATCTTATCACCGAAGTAAGAGGAGACATAAGAATAAATGACCGAGTGGAGAAAGAATGTCTACTGCTTACCTCACGAATCACGTGACAATATATACAGATTCTTACTTACCTGACTGGAAAGAACGGAGACCAGAGTCTGCTGGAGCATTACTACTTGGACTCCAGACTTTGATCAAAACCGAGCAGAAAGAAGAAGAAAAAGCTAGATTTGAAGATATACCGTATTTGAGGGTTTCTGATAATAGTTGACAGGAAGGGTAACATGTTACTTAGCAAGCGATGATTGAGAAACATGAAGAACTTGACCCAACACACAAACTAGCAGGGAAACGCAGAGCGCCGGGAAAGCAAGAAAAACAGGGAAGGACATGTCGAAATGATAAACAAAAGGCAGGCCTGCAGCAAACGGTCTAGTTTCTGGAATGCGAAATGAACCCTTGACTGCGATCTGATGAACCCTTTGCGTTGCGTGGTGGCGATGGTAACGCGAGACCCCTGGCATCAGTTGAAGGCGTGTGGGGGGAAAAGAAGAAAGGAACAAAAAATGTAGAGGAAAAGAAAATTTAGGCGTTGACTATGAATCGCTGTATTCGACGTAGCAAATCAACACATGGAGCAGCCCTGCTCGTCTCTCTTTCGGAATTTCAGTCATCGCAACCAGCATTAAAAGAATACCACCAGCCTTCTGATCATGATCAATCTGTGGCGTCGTACCACCATACTCAATGAATCGGTTCCAAGTCACAGCTGGGTCAGAAGACATCGTGTCTGTCGCATATAGAGAAAAGAAGCATTCGTGGAAAAGGAAAAAATCGAGACCGTCAGCAAGGATACATCGTTGGCACAACACTCAGCAATTGCAGGTACCGGCTCCCTGGGTGCCAGGCGCCTCTGGCCGCAAGTCCACGCCGGGGCGGGGCTGGGTGCGAAGATGGCGCGGGCCAGCTTGGTCGAGAGGGAGCTTCTTCGCAATGGCGGTGAACAATTCTCGCACGTTCGCGGAGGTCTTTGCGGATGTCTCGAAGAAGAGCAGGCCGGCCTCGCGAGCGTACGCCTCGGCGTCGGCGGTCTGGACGGCGCGTTTGTCGGGATTTTCGGTGACAAGGTCGAGCTTGTTGCCTGCAAGAGCGATGACGATGTTCTCATTTGCTTGTCGCTGGAGTTCCTTCACCCACGACTTGGCCTTGTCAAGAGACGACTGCACCCGAAAGTTTGACATGTCAGCCTGCGTCAATGTAAGGTAGCAGTGCATTATGGAGCCCTACAGCTTGAGTGATATCGTAGACAACAACGGCACAGTTGGCGTTCCGGTAGTACATGGGCGCCAGGGACTTGTATCTCTCTTGGCCTGCGGTATCCCAAATCTCGAACTTGACTGTCGTGCTCTCGTCGAGCGAAATGGTCTGTGTAAGGAAGGCAGCACCGATGGTGGATTCTCGGTAGTCATCAAATTGATCCTAAGCTGTGTCAATAGCGATCGCCCCCAGATGGTAGACGTTGACCTTTCTCGAGATCAGCGGGCGTCTGGACTCACTTTGACGAATCGCAGAACCAGCGAACTCTGTACGACAGCGGTCAGCAGCTAATATCACAGCGACACATGGGAAGCAGTGGCTCTAACTTTTCCAACAGCAGATTCTCCTATGGAACATAGCTACGTCAGTTCATCCGCGTCGATAATCCAGTGGGGCGAAAGAAAGATGGCTACTGACCAAGCAGCACGAGCTTAAACTGGGCGAATCTCGCGCCCGGACGGGCACCTGCGGGCGCTCTCGAAGCCATGGTCTTGTGCTCAAGAGAGCAGATGAAAGAAGAAGGGGTCAGGAAACGAGATCAGCGGATGGAGTCAGTTAGAACTAGGTCAGTGGCGGTCTGTTGCACGGGCGCTGAGACGGATCCGGGAGTTTGAGGTTGGAGTTGGAGCACGATGATGGCGGCCTGCGCTGCAGGGGCCGCGGATGACGAAGGGCCTCAGCCACACAGGGTCCTGCGGGGCGGTGCAACGCGGCGTGGATACAACGAGTCGTATTACTACTGGAAACGAACAGCAAGCAGGGCCTGGCCAACCTCCCCGTGCTACTCTTCCTCTCTCTCACTATGCATTGATCCTGGCCTCACGGCATCTCTCATCACTGACCCCGGTGTCCCTGAGACTGGCCTCGTAGACGCTGCCCACCATGGCGCGTCCCGTCCCCCCGTTTCGTGATATTAATCTCCATGCCTCCCCGTCCCATTATGCATTCACCTCTCCATCGTCGCCTAACTCTCCCACTCTCGTTGTCGAGCGTCCCACCGGAGACTTACGGCTCAACGATGGCCCTCTCCTGGGTGCCAAGCGTGTCTCCAGCATTGCTGGTATCCTTGGTATCATCAAGCTCAAGCTTGGTACGTTGAGCCCAAGGGTCTACGGGGAAAATGGTGATGCTGACGTCCAACAGACAAGTATATCATAGTGATAACCAAGGCCCAGCCCATGGGGAGGCTGCGCGGCCACATGGTCTACAGGGTTGCAGCCACTGAATTCCTTCCGCTCCGCGAGCGTCCTCTGCACGACAGAGATGAAGATACCTACCTGTCGATGTTGAAAGATCTTCTGCGTACCGGGCCAATGTACTTCTCGTACTCCCTGGACCTTACCAACAGTTTCCAACGGCAGTCGCAGAGCGATCTCAGCCTCCCTATGTGGAAACGAGCTGACGACCGGTTCTTCTGGAACCGCTTCATCCAGTCCGACCTGATCGACTTCCGCCAGGGAGAAAATGACACGACTGGAGTGCGCTATGGCCAGCAGCCTGGAGTTGACCCGTTCATCCTACCGGTTATGTTCGGGATGATGCGTATCACCTCTACGAAAGTCAAGTCGACTCCGTTCACCTTCGCGCTCATTACCAGACGGTCAAGGCACAGAGGAGGAACCAGATACTTCTCCCGTGGTATAGATGAACACGGTCACGTGTCTAACTACAATGAGACGGAGCAAGTGGTGATCTTGAACGACTCACCCGGAGGTCTGTCCGGCTTCGCCGCCGGTGAAACGATGCAGAGTGGGAAGGGAGATGGCGCAGGCCGGGATCTGCAAGTTCTTTCCTTCGTTCAGACAAGAGGAAGTGTCCCCGTGTACTGGGCAGAGATTAACAACCTCCAATACACGCCCAAGCTCCATGTCCGGAGTGTAGAGACGGCTCTTGAAGCTGCACGGAAGCACTTCTCTGAGCAGATCAGAATCTATGGGGAAAACTTCCTTGTGAACTTGGTGAACCAGAAGGGCAGAGAGGAGCGGGTTAAGAGAGCATACGAACAACTGGTCCGCCTTCTGGTGTCTTCGTCCACCGAATCTACCGAGGCCGATTCCATAACTTCCGAAAGGGTGCATACTGTCGACCCCGGACAGAGAAGACAGGAAATGGATCGTCTGCACTACGTCTACTTTGACTTCCACAGCGAAACCAAGGGGCTGCAGTGGCACCGAGCACAGCTGCTGCTGGATCGTTTGACCGACGGACTCATGCGGGGACAATACTTCCGGGGTGTTGAGAACCCAGGCGAACCCAGCGGCGGCTTGGACATTCGATCCCTCCAGACGGCCGTCGTTCGGACAAACTGCATGGACTGTTTGGACCGGACGAACGTGGTCCAGACTATGTTCGCACGTTGGGCGGTGACGCGTCAGTTGGTCGATGCTGGAATCCTTCGACCCGGAGAATCTGCGAGCGATGACCCGGAGTTTGAGAATATGTTCCGTAACATGTGGGCTGACAATGCTGACGTCGTCTCGAAAGCGTATTCAGGCACCGGGGCTCTGAAGACCGATTTCACGCGAACTGGTCAGCGTACTCGTGCTGGGATGCTGCAAGACCTTAACAACTCAGTCACAAGATACGTGCGCAACAACTTCATGGATGGCCCTCGGCAAGATGCATTCGACCTCTTCCTTGGCACTTATCTTCCTCCAGATTCTCGGTTCGGGGGCTTGCTGCTCTTTGTCGACCGCAGACCAATTATCATCCAAGCTATCCCCTACATCCTTGCCGCAAGCATCTTCATGATTCTGGTGGCCACGTTTACTCGACGCTTGCCTGATTCGGCAGCCTGGCCATTGAGGCTGTTTGTCATTTTCTGGACCGTTGTTGGTGGATATTGTCTGCGCTTTATCTATGCGCATGGCATGCTCTATGTAAGTTTCACAAACTCCTTTATTGTGCTTTATGCTTACATTACCCAATTGCAGGTCAACTGGCCGAAACTCAACACTCCTACCGAGGCCACAGAAGGATACCAGGATGCTTTGATCCACGCGCGCTCCGATAAGGTTATCGGCCAGTGGCTGCCATCGAGGAGACACCAGCGCGGTTACAGCAATGCTCGTCTGGGCTATATGGAGGAAGGCAAGAAGAGGATTGAATAATTCTGGCCATCCCTCTATTATTTCTCCCTTTTCTCTTTTTTAAATTTCGTTTTAATACTGATCGTGATTCCCTGCACCATTCGGGCTTTTCTATGATTCCCTTTGTGTCCTGGTCAGGAGCGATTTCTTTTCCTTTTGTTCGGCTATTCTTCGAGATCATTTCATAGACGTGAGCGAACATAACCCTTCTAATGCTTTCTCTGGTCTATTTTTCATTTTCTTGCCGTCGAGTACCGTGATTTTTTTACTGAACATGTCCCTGATTGCCCTGATCACCGGCAGGAATTTAACTTTCACTTATATCCGGCCGCAGGTTTGGAATAAGGGCTGGCGTGCATAGGGTTTGCATGCTATCGTGGCTTTCATTCGATGCATCCCATCCTGTGGTTCGTATTTTTTTACCCTTCGTTCTCCTCGTGTACTTTCTAGATTTAAACATGATTCCTTATCTTTTTATTGTTCGTGGAATACGGCACCTCCACAATTGCCCTCGGACTGCCTCACACCTCCGGGAAATGGGACTTTGAAATAAGGGCTGTTAGCATGTATATTTTATGGACGTACTGTGCTGCAACGAATGCTGCCCATCGGGTGTAGGGGATCAGTGGATGTCATTACCCTGGACTGTACAAAGCTGTCGGCTCATTGGGCTTGCTGGAGATTGTGATCGTCCTTCCAGCCCTGATCTACAGCCGTGAACTGTTCTGCATTCTACTCGTTACACGCCTGCACGAGGCCGCAAAGATCGGCAGCAAGGAGACAGGGGCCAATTAAACGCTGAATTTCAAACGCATGATGGGAAATAGAGCCCAAGCTGGAAACGTGTGGATTCTGAAGACAGTTTCCCATTTAAAGCGACCAAGGTATTGGGGATTCGGGGTTGTAAATAGCCACTGATAATGTCTAAATATCCATGAGCATAGATTAATAGACTTAGAGGATACCTAAAAAGAAAAGTGGTCATTAGGGCATATGGATAAAAGTATAAGACAATAGATGATTTCCTTGTGGATCTCGTAGACATGCGTTCGCCGGGCTGGTCGGAGAATAATAACCCTTATCGCTCACGTGAGACGGTCGATAAGAGCTCCCGACGCTCGGAGTCATGCGAAAACTCCGGGCTTCCAGCACTCCCCGCAGTTGAGCGACGACGGGCACGACCTCTATCACCAGCGTCCGACGCCCATGCAAGGGCTTTGGAAGCCTCAAATATATCGGAAATACAATCCGATTCGGCTTTTTTCCTCGTGTCCGGTCACAATGGCTCGTACTTACGAGGTTTGTCCCACATACATCCCCGCGCATCCTCCGTGGTTTATATATGCGAAAGCACTGCAGGTCGTTGCTGACACTGGATTTTTTTTATGACAGGATGCGATCGCCGCGCTCAATTCGCTGCAGACGAATTTTGCAATCGTCGATGCGATCAGGAAGTCGGGAAAGGGGATGAACCAGCAGGCGATTCCGGAGATGATCGAGTGGTGTAAGAAAATTGGATATCAGGTTCGCGGCCTTCTTTTACCTTCATCATGAGTGCGGTAGCTCCATTCTTCATTGTCATGGAGCTTTAGGGATTTATAGGGTTGTCTGCTAACGTTTGAATGTCTAAACAGCCCCATGAATTGAACCGCTTGAACCCCGTCCACATCGCCGGTACAAAAGGCAAAGGATCAACCTCCGCCTTCATCTCTTCCATCCTCGCTCAATACCTCTCTTCACCCACATCCCAGGGACCGTCCAAGATAAATAAGGTCGGCCTCTACACCTCCCCACATCTCCGCTTCGCCCGTGAACGTATCAAGATCAACAACGTCCCCCTCTCAGAGGAGCAGTTCACCCGGTACTTCTTCGAGACATGGGACCGGCTGGAGGAGTCCGCGCGGGCGGTGGGAATGGATCCGAAAGATCCGCACGCGAAGCCGGTCTACTTCCGCTATCTGACGCTGATGGCGTTCCATGCATACATGAGCGAGGGCGTGGATGCCGCCGTGATCGAGTGTGGGATCGGAGGCGAGTACGACAGTACGAATATCATTGTCCAGCCGACTGTGACTGGGATTACCAGCTTGGGTATTGACCATGTTGCTGTTCTGGGGTCTACGATTGAGGAGATCGCGTGGCACAAGGGTGGGATTATAAAGCCTAATGCCAAAGCGTTTACGGCTCCCCAGCCGGAGAGTGCGCTGGAGGTGTTGCGTAAAAGAGCGGAAGAAAAGGGGACGGAGCTGCAGGTTGCAGATGGCCATCCGGAGCTCAAGAAAGGTGGACTGAAACTCGGTCTTGCGGGTGACTTCCAATACACAAACGCCACCCTGGCAGTCGCAGTGGCCGGGGAGTTTTTGAGAAAACGTGGAATCGAAGGAATCCCTGAGGATACCCTGAAAGAACCTCTACCTGAGAAGTTCCGGAAAGGGCTGGCAGAGACCCAGCTCGGAGGGCGATGTGACACCCGACACGAGAGGAACGTCTCTTGGTACATCGACGGAGGACATACCCTAGAGAGCATCCGCGTCGCAGCGGAGTGGTTCGCCTCGCAGATCATTGCCAACTCCTCCTCCGCCGAGGCAGCGAGCAAGAAACCCCGAGTGCTGATCTTCAACCAGCAAACGCGCGACAGCGTTGCTCTGGCCCGGGCCCTCCACCAGACTCTCTCCGACGCTCTGGGCTCCGAGAAACCCTTCACCCACGCCGTCTTCTGCACAAATGTCACCTACAAGGATGCAGGATACAGACCAGATCTTGTCAGCATCAACACGAACGCTTCCGATGTCGAGAAACTGAAGGTGCAGAAGACGCTCGCGGAGACGTGGAAGACGATCGACCCGAGCGCTAACGTTGAGGTTCTGAGTACGATCGAGGAGGCGGTTGAGTTCGTCCGCGATCTGGCTGAGAAAGAGTGCGGTGTCGTCTCCGGGGACGAGTCAGCCGTTATGGCCCTCGTCACAGGCAGCTTGCACCTTGTCGGTGGGTTCCTCGATGTTATTGAAACGAAGCCTGCGAAGTCATAGGAGTTTCCTTTTCAATCTTTCAACATAGATGCGAGACGATAGAGTGGAATGGACGTGCAAAGACGGCTGGCATGATGTGATGCGTTATTTTCGAATTCATGTTTGATCTATAAATGTTACGGGATAGAAAAAGGCCTGTTTTATATACCTGGGGATTTATCTAGTTAATGAGCAGTCTTCTGCAACAATTCAACATTGTGGATGTTCGATGATCCAATATTGCTAGGCTCTGCAACAGGACCACTGATAATGTAGAGAATAGAACATTATTGCAGCGTACCTCACTCATCATCCCTGAAAGGCGCTAATAACGAGAAAAAGAAGGATGAGACTTGGACAGTAGCACATTCTCCGGAGAACTTGTGCTATGAGACTCAAGAAGTAGGCTCTTTTTATACAGTAACTTACCATACCTTTCATCACCCCTCCCCTGGTTTCTATTTTATACCCATGTGATTTTGAAGCTATTGGAGGGTGCCCAGATACCATAATAGGTCACAGACCCTAGACAAAGCCAGTCCAGATCAAAAATATAGCAAAAGCAGCAAGATAGGTTGCTTGGACAGGCGGGGGCGGGGGGGAGGCAATGCCGAGAGATATGGCAACCTACTGTAGTTGCAAGAAGATCTTAGGGCTTAGCTGACACGATCAGAGCTGAATCAAAGTAGCTCCAGAGCATTCAGAATCGAACAATATTCTCCTCTTGTTCTTTTTATGTTGTTTAGCTCTTCTCATCTGATGGATTAGCAGTGCAAACGGTGATGACTGAAAATGTGTGATTTGAAAAATTGACTTGCGTTGATTCATCAGCGTACGTCCATATCCTTAAAATACACTATTCTATAGAGCTGGTCATTACTGTCATACACATCATCTCTCAGGGAACCAGCATGCCTCTCTACCCCTTCTCAAATCTCTCCGCTACCTCTACAAACGACCCCTCCCTAATATCCGTGATCAAATCAACCTCCCTCGGCCCCCACCCCAACCGCTCCACGGCCTGACGATTCGACGCCCGATTCTCGTAATTGGGAATCGTCGCCAGAAACTTCCCCCATTTCTCCTCCGCCTCGTCACGACTGACGGAACGCACCGGCAACCAGAGCACTGCTCCGATGGCCTCTGTCAACTCCCGTGTCGTGGTGGTCGTCGACGCCATGCTGTTGAAGATCTCGCCTGCCTCCTCCTTCCCCTCCTTCCTTGCCCGTTCCGCGACAAGGAGGTACAGTCTCGCGACATCGTCGACATGGACGTCCAAAGTACGGACCCTTCCATCATCGACGTACAGCGACTCCCCGATCTTCAGAGCCGTCTGCGTCAGAAGGACCACGAACCCGGTCCCGCCTCCGCGGCCGTACACATACGGCGGTAGCCGAACGGCACGGACTCGGACACCCTTTTCAGCGAAACTCAGCGCGTGCCTCTCAGACCTGATCCGCTTGAACAGGGGGGAACTCATTCATCGTGATCGGCGCGTCCTCGCTCGTCTCGTTCCCCTCCAAATCGGGCTCAGCCAGGGCACTACCGGAGGTAATCACGAGCGGCTTCCCCGTGCCCTGTAATGGTTCCGCTAACGCGTCGACGGCGGCGGCGTCGATGCGGAGGATCTCGTCGTAGTCCATGGTCCAGTCGTGGATGTAGGCGAGGTGGATGACGATGTCGGCTGCGGCGCTCTCCCGGCGGAGAACGTCCAGGGTTGTGAGGTCCCCGCGGATAGGCGTGGCGCCTGTGCCGAGGGAGAGGAGTTTGGCGTCGCCGGAGGGGGTGCACGAGAGGCCGTGGACGGTGTAGCCCGCGGAGAGGGCGTGGGAGGTCACGACGAGGCCGATGTAGCCTGTTGCGCCGGTGATAAAGATACGCGGGCGTGGGCTGGCGGCTGGGGCCTCAGCCTCCTCGGTGGCTGTGGACATTGGTGCGTTTTGTTTTACTGGGTTGCTTGCTTTATTTAGGGGTATAAGAAGTATAGATGTAGGTGTAGATGGATAAAATCCTTGGGAAACTGTTGAATATAAAAGATTCTTTGCAAGATTTGCTACCTCTTATACTTTCAACAGAAAACACTACAAGGCATACTGTTGGAAAGGGGACGATTTATATAAATACATACAATAGAGGTGCAGGACGGACTCGATATTGAAAGTGGAATTAAGAAAGTGACTTAACTCGGCTCAAGACAACACTCTGCTGACGGGCCTAAGTACCCTATGTATATATCGAAAAAAGTAAGTCCTGACATAGAAGAAGTAGTAGATAAGACAACAGTTCAATGGAACCGGAGATAAGGAAATAAATAAACAATAGTTCCGCCTGAGAGAAATGACCGGCCCGGTCCGGCCCGGACCTACTGGAGTGAGGTAGAGTACTACAGTGTATGTAGGTAGGTAGATTCGGGTTTTGCTTCGGATATTTTGTTCGTTGGGGAGTATGTATCTTGGTTGCCTAATTACGTCGATGGTCGTCGATTCTGTGAAGTATCATAGGAGGGAGCTGTAAGCAAGTAGGTACTTAATGCGACCAAGCTCGAAACGCGTGGCATGGCGATTGAAGTTGATCTTGAGGAAAAGGAAAATTGAATTGACAGTCGGCGGTTTGCCTGCCTGCCTAAAAACAAATACTTCCATTTTTCAATCTGACTTTTTGGCAGACCTTACGCCTTTCTTTGGTCGAAGGTCACTTTCCTAAAGAGATAACGGGTTCATGAAGGGACGATGATGAGCTATGCCATACTGCTGCAGCCAATCATGATCTAGTGGTCACGTGATTCAAAATAAAAACAGGGATGCCCGAGACCGGAATCGAACCGGCACTCTTCACATTACAAGTGTGACGCCTTAGCCATTTGGCCACTCGGGCTTTTGTTGTGGTTTGTCCGGTTTGCATTTAAAAAATCATCTGACTTAAACCGGACTTTCTGATGATGAATGCCGTGTGCACAACAGGAGTTTGTGTGGACGGGGTGGCGATGGGTTTGTAGGATGAAATTTTAACATATTATTAATGATAAAGTAGAGTGAAGTGCAACCAGTGAAGGCCTTCTTTTTACCTAGGTTGATGAAAGGTAGAAGAAGAAGGGGCCAAACGAGATGTTGGTGGTATAGAAAAAAAAAAAAAAGAAAAACAGAGGGTACAAGAGCTAGGAGGAGGGCCGGGCCGCAGATATAGTGGAGGTTGCCCGGTGACATCATTACGAGTTGACAT
Source organism: Thermoascus crustaceus (assembly GCF_041956765.1). Taxonomy (NCBI): domain Eukaryota; kingdom Fungi; phylum Ascomycota; class Eurotiomycetes; order Eurotiales; family Thermoascaceae; genus Thermoascus; species Thermoascus crustaceus. Next base: position 84,415 of record NW_027192532.1, on the reverse strand, counting down.
GGGTAGATTGCCTAAAAGTCTCGTTCTGCTGGTTCTGCCTTCCAAGGAAACTAAGAGGTAAATACCAGATTCTACCTGGTATAACAACCTTACTATAAGCCGTGAAAGCTTCTTTCTTTTCCTGTCTACATACCTAGACAAAGGTAAGAAGGGATCTGATAGCCAAGAATGTGGTGATATACCGGCCATGAGAAAGACACAGACGATAGATACCTATAGAAATTGAATTGAACGGTCTACAGGTCTTCTAATCCAGAGGGACTGGACTACAAGGTACACTTAGGGTTGCCCTATCACATCATTATGAATACTATATGAGTACCATATCACATAGAGACCTCATTATGCTGGTTCTAGTGAGCAGTCCCCTGCCCGGCGTGTAACATGCCTCCCGCTTATACCACTTGCGCAGTATCCCTCGCAGTGCGTCGCCAGTGTGCTTCTGCTCGCCGTTCCCTTGCCCGGGCACCTAGGCAAAGGAACTAACCTGAACGAGACAGATAACAAACTAGTAGTAGTCTCTTACTAAGAAGGACTACCTTCAAAAGTGGAAGGGCACTATTACCTTAATGTACGCTATCTCTACTAAGATGATCTCCATATATCAAAAATATAGTCGATTCATGATAGACGTTGTTGCGCCGGAACAGCGTTGTCGCGACGCCGCCATCGGGGCCCCCCGCCGCCCCCGCCGCCGTGGGGCACTAAGGCATCGGCGGATCCAAGGTAAGAAGTCAGCTGCGTGCAAAACACTCCGCAACCGGCCACGGTATCTTTCTCGCCTCGTTCACGCTCGCTGTGGCCATGTCAGAATCCAAGGAACTCAAGGGCAAGGTCGACGAGACCTCCTCCTCCGCTGCGGCGGACAACGCTGCGCAACAGCCCGCCGCCGACAGCAACACCACCGAGGGCAAGAAGCCCGCCGAGAAGTCTAAGGATGAGGCGGACAAGGAGAGGGCGGCCGAGGCGCTGCGCAAGATGAACATCGCGGAGCTCCTGGCGGGTCTGACGGTCGGGCAGAAGAACCAGAAGGACATGTCGAACTACAAGTTCTGGAGCACGCAGCCGGTGCCGCGGTTCGACGACAAGGGCGAGCTCGTGCAGGGCCCCATCAAGGTCATCAACCCGGACGAGGTGTCCAAGGAGCCGGATCCATTGCTGGATGGCTTCGAGTGGACGACGCTCGACCTGACGGATCCGAAGGAGCTGCAGGAGCTGTATGACCTGCTGAAGGGCCACTATGTGGAGGACGACAATGCCATGTTCCGGTTCAACTATTCGAAGTCGTTTCTCAACTGGTATGTCCTGCTGCCTGTTGGAGTCTCTCCATGTGTCTTATCTATGTGCTGATAAAAAAAAAATACAGGGCGTTGAAATCTCCCGGCTGGAGGAAAGAATGGCACGTCGGCGTCCGCGCCTCCAAGTCTCAGAAACTCGTCGCATCCATCTGCGGTGTCCCCACGGAGATCCGTGTCCGCGACCAGAAACTGAGGGTCATAGAGATCAACTTCCTCTGCATACACAAGAAGCTACGGTCGAAGCGTCTGGCGCCCGTGCTCATCAAGGAGATCACCCGCCGCTGCTACCTCAACGGCATCTACCAGGCCATCTACACCGCAGGTGTCGTCCTGCCCAAGCCCGTCAGCTCGTGTCGGTACTACCACCGTCCTCTGGACTGGCTGAAGCTGTACGAGGTTGGATTCTCACCCCTCCCACAAGGCTCGACCAAGGCGCGCCAGATCACCAAGAATCACCTCCCGAGCCACACCTCGACCCCCGGGCTCCGGCCCATGCAGGCCAAGGACGTTGACGCTGTCTACGATCTCCTGGAACGGTACCTGAAGCGGTTTGACCTAAACCAGGCCTTTACCAGAGAAGAGGTTGACCACTGGCTCCTGCACAAGGAAGGGACCGGTGAGGAGCAGGTCGTCTGGTCGTATGTCGTGGAGGACCCCAGCACGCAGAAGATCACCGACTACGTCTCGTTCTATTCCCTCGAATCCACCGTCATCCAGAACCCCAAGCACAATAACGTCCGTGCCGCGTACCTGTATTACTATGCGACCGAGGCCGCGTTTGCGGAGAATGAGAAAGGTCTGAAGGAGCGATTGCTCATGCTGATCAACGACGCTCTCATTCTCGCTAAGAAGGTCAGCATCCTCAAACCACAGTGTGATTGAAATCAACACATTTATTGACTGACAACAGGCCCACTTCGACGTCTTCAACGCGCTCACTCTCCACGATAACCCGCTGTTCCTCGAACAGCTCAAGTTCGGTGCTGGCGACGGCCAGCTGCACTACTACCTGTTCAACTACCGCACCGCTCCGATTGCGGGCGGCGTGAACGAGAAGAACCTGCCGGATGAGAAGAAGAGGGGAGGAGTCGGGGTCGTCCTTCTGTAGAGATAGCCCCAGTGCAGGTTGGAAACGAGGCATGATGAGACGCCCTGACGCCTACTGTAGAGAAATTGGTCGGTGGGATCCATCGTTGGAGTCCGGTTTTACCCAAGCATTCCTGCGTTACTATCTCGGGACGGTTAGATAAAAATAACCCAGTAATGAATACCCTGCAGGAAAAAACCATGATGTGAAATTATAAACTCTAGTCTTTTCACTTGCTCCAATGGGATAAATACCTACATTATGGTTTAACGTCAATTTCTGACAGTAGCTCCATAGACTTGTATCTTGTAGCACCGAACGAGCCCGTATACATGGTAACGCAGCATTCCAGCAGCTTACCCTAAGCGGCAAGCCATCCGGCCGGCCTAGAAGCGGCGGGCGCGGGGAAAGACGATCCACTCGGACTGCGCCGCGCAGCTTCTAGGCTCCAGTCGATCTTCCCTTGATAAGCCTTTCTTCTAGCGACTCTTCTTCCTGCGGTTCTGAAAAATATCAATCAGATTTCTCCATTGACAATCCAGGAGACGATTGCAAACGAAACCTGCATCTCTCTTATCTGCTGTTTTGTGGTGATAAGAAGGGGCTGCCCCGCCTCTCGTTCCTGGACGGTGACGGTGAACCGGTGACGTCTCCAGTTCGACGATCGATATATCTATGATCCGACGATCGATGGGCTATACAAAAGACGGAAATTATTAAATCCTGCTTCGGATGTTTTTTTATAACCCCGCTGCATCTTTTTTTGCGATGAATAGACTTTTTCTACGTTCGCAATTGCACAAGTGGATAAGATAACGACAACGATCGACGTTGCAAGACTACTTACCTACGCCAACTGATACTTTTGATAAGAGTACAGTCGGTCATACGGACTGTACTGTCTACTCTATTACATTTTTAGTTTTGATACTTGTTTACTGGCCATTGATTTGAGAATGGGTATTGCGCAGTCATCCGATGCTGCGAGCAATGCATCGCCAGGTTAGTTGATCATTCCGGAGAGTCACAGCATTCAGTGACTTTGTGTCTCCTGGCTGGAGATCTCTTTACCACCGTGCTTTTGATATTATCAAGCTTTTCGTGATCATGTCCACTGACAAACCTCTCAACAGAGGAACTGAGCTACCTCCTCGCGGAACGCTTCGCAACAAAATGCTTCACCCCGCTCGAGCTGACCCACTTCAAAGATAACTTCTTCAGTCGCGCACTCGATAACGGCGGCATCCGGTACTGGAACGAGAAGATCCTCTCCGATTTCCTGGGTATACCGGATGGAGTGGGTTCCTCTGAGGGCAGCAGCGGTGGTGGTGCTGACCACGCCTCTCCCCTCGACGCCGGGCCCGTCATCTTCCGGATGCTGTCGTATCTCGGGGCGTTTCCCTTCCAGACTACCTTGGCGCCCAGTGTGTTGACGTTCGAGGCGATGGTGAAAGTGGTGGTGCTCCTGACGGAGCGGTATGGGAAGGTACTGAGGAGGGGTCACAGAGATAGGATCAAACTGCTGTTTGGGAGTCTGGCAGATATCGGGAGGAAGGGTATTGGTAGCCGCGAGAAGAAAGAGGATGCGGCAAACGAAGCAGATGAACACGAATACGTTGAGACGCAGGCACGTTCGCATGTTGCGGGCTTTGCTATCGACGAGCCTGCGAATGATGAGGACTACGAGGATGACGATGATGATCTTGCCCTCGCAGCGCTGGAATCGCTGGATGCCATTGAGGTCTTCAAGCATGATCACCGCATCGATCATGCCGTGTACGAAGCAAGGATCTCTGTCGATACATTCCGTCGCCTTCTGATGTTGCTGCTTGTCATCGCTCCGTTGAAGCCCCTAGAGTCTGTGTCCAAGTACACATCAGATACAGGTCCGGAGCGCATGAAGGCGATCAGCAACGAAGCAGACAGTATCCTAGCGGCTTTCAACCCAGATGAGACGGTCGGTGGAATCAGCTACAAGACCTTCGCCAAGACGGTCTCTGCTTCTCTGCCCTATCTTTTTGATCCCTTGACGTCGCTGTTCGAACATCTCCTGTTCAGCAAGAACTTGGATCTCTCCCGGAGACGAATCCAAGCAGAGGAGTCACCAGATGAACTTCCGACTGAGAAGGAACCAGAGATTCCTTCTCCACCGCCGTCTCCAGTCATGATGTCCGGCAGTTTCGAAACCGCAATCCTGAACCCAAGCGTCCTGTCCCATCTCTCTTTCTTCCTCCCTGTCTCATATCCGGACCCGAACCTCTTCCGCAGCGGGACACGCTTGCATCCGGTCTTCTCAACTGCCGCCCATGGAGAATCCTTGACCTCCTTTTCGCACCACGTCCTCACGTGGGACGCTACTGCCTTACTCCTGCTGCAGGGCGTCCCTGAAGGAGAAGAATCAGACGAGAAATTAATCACCATAGGCGCCTATCTCCCTCGATCGTGGAAGAAAACCACATCAACTTATACCCTCTCCTCCTCCAACCCATCAACCCTCCCCTCCCTCTTCCAACTCTCTCCCACGCACACCCTCCTCCGAGGCAACCCCTCCCCATCGATGCACAACAGACCCTCCACCCCCGAAACATTCTTCTCCACAACCACTGGCATCGGAATTGGCTGCCACATCCCTCCTTCCTCACGAAACAAACAGCCCCAACCCGTCCCCGACACCGCGGGGGGAGGCAGCCTCCTTATCGACGCCGCGTTAGAAACTGCCCAGTTACACATCTCCCAAAACACACAGGGCGTCTTCCTCCCCCCTGCCCCACCTACCGCTCTCCCACCAGTAACAAAGATAAATATCTACAACCTCGAAATATGGGGCCTGATCCCTCCCCCTGCTCTGGAATCATCGGACCCGACTCAGGGAGGAGCTGCAGATGCTATTTCCGCGCAGCGCGCGAAATGGAACTTCGAGGCCCGCGAGGCGGAGAGGAGACGGAATATCAATCTGAAGGTTGGAGGTGGTGGGGCAGACATGCAGACCGCGAGGGCGTTGTTGGAGATGGCGGGGATTGTGGGTGATGGGACGGCAGGTGGGAGGAGTGGGGGGAGTGTTTGATTTTAAATTACTCTTATTTAGTTGGTTTGGTTTATTTTGGTTTCGACTATTAATTGTTTGAGTAGATTGGAATGGTAAGGTAGTTATGTGTGCACGGTAGGGATGGGATGGGATGGATTGAATGGCGTTGTATTTATCTATTGGTCCTTACTGAATGATCATGATCGAGGAACATCTGTTGACGTTTCCTTTCTTTTTACCAAGAAAGTCAGGTAGCTTCGGGAGTCTTCAGTATTGTAAAGAAGCCCTTTTTGATAGGGTCCTTGGTCTACATTAGGTATGTCTGTCTAGTAGTTGATCACATCATTCATCCAAAACGATACCATAGGTACATACTATCGTATACACCTCGTTAATTCCCCCCAAATAGAATTTAAGTGGTATACTGTACATACATGTAGCATTCAAGAAAAATAACCCAGATTGGTGAGAGTCGCCCAAAAAAAAACCAAACACAATGCCGTAACTGTGCCGGCTTGACTGAACCTCACCAGCATGACAGAGATCACACCCCCAACGGCACAAGCCCACTAGGCGGATCATAGAAATCCTTCAACTCCTCCTCTTCTTCCTCCTCATCAGCAGCACCAGGGTTATTCTCAACTCCTGAATCGACGTCATCAGTGCCAACGCGGCCTTTGCTCCGACTCCGGCTCCGGGCGTTAGCAGTCCCAGCGGCCTGCGTAGTAACGTTGTTATTCTCTTTGTTTTTATCATCGGCTTCGTTCCCCTCGGCGTCCCCTTCTTCCCTGGGGAGTCTCAGTGCAAGGAAGCCCTCCGGAGCGCGCTCCGCCCGGTCCATGACTTCTTCCATGTACTTGCGGACTTCGTCGGGGGGTTTGACGACGCGGGATAAGGGCTCGAGGACTTTGGCATTGGCGCTGTAGATGCGGATGGTGACGGGTTGGTAGTACTCTTTTAGTTTGGGCTTGTCTTTTTCCTTATCTTTGTCTTTGGATTTGTCCTTGTCCTCATCCTTTCTGCCGTCTGCTCCTGGCGCTGGTGCTGAATCGGTGGTGGCCTTGTCCTTTTCATCTTTGGACTCCTTGTCCTTCTCCTTCTCCTTGTTCTGGCCCTTCTCAGAAGGAGCAGGTGTAGCGGAAGGGGTGCCCGTGCTGGAAGCTCCTTGGGCTCCGGGTTTGTCCTTGTCCTTCTCTTTGTCTTTGTCGGCCTTTTTAGACCTGGAAGTGGTCTTTCCCCTGCCTCTTGAGCTGCCCTCACCCGCAGCTTCAATAGGGAATGGAGCGTTGGGGTCCACCTTCCTTATAACCAGGAATGAGGCTATAACCGTATTTCCTCCAGGGAGGAACTCCAAAATGGAGTATTCAGGGAAGAGGTAACGATCTCCGGAACCCGCATGGCCCGACGTGCTGCTGCCATACGGCGTCAATGGGGAGGTGAATTCAAAGACTACTGACTTGTAATTTGGTTTTGGAGGTGGTGGAGCAGCAGGCGGATGATAGTAGGTGTTTGGAGGACCGTACTGCGGCGGACGGGACCGAATTGGAGGCGCAGGAGCTTGATAGGGGGGTTGTTGGTAGGGCGGATATTGAGGTGGGCCAGGTCGTGGTGGAGCTTGTTGTGGTGGAAGGTTTGGAGGCTGTTGATTTGGAGGAGGAAGAGGTCGTGGCGCAGGACTTGGTTGCCCAGCGTTGGCATTCGGCCCTGGAGGAGGACCGGGAGTCATATGAGGACCAGACCCAGATGGACGAGCAGACTCCGTTGGCGGTGCAGGCGTAGAGGCAGGAGGTTCAGGTTCTTTTTTGACCTGAGGAGTATCGTTAGGGGTTTGAGGAGCGCCGTTTGGAGTCTGAGGGGTGCCGTTCGGTGTCTGGGGAGGACCGTGAGGAGTACCGTTCGCAGCCTGAGCAGTGCCATTTGGAGCCTGGGGCGCTGGACTTGGTGCTTGAGTATGACTTGGAGTAGCAGGTCGACTCTGATGTACAGGCTCTTGTCGCTGAGGCTGCGGCTGCGGCTGTTGTTCATGTTGAGCTTGCTGCTGAGTATGGTGCTGCTGTGGTTGTTGCTGTTGATATTGATTCTGCTGCTGTTGCTGCTGCTCTCTTTGTCTTATAATCGCATTGAGCTCGTCTATATGCGCCTGGAAGGCCCGCAACTGCTCCTGCGAGGCCTTGCTGGACGCCACCACCCTCATCAAAGCTTTTAACTCCGGATTCGAAGCGGCCCTTGTAGCAAGCATCTGAATAACTGGATCCGGACTCGGTTTGGGAGGTTGCGCAGGAGGCTGTGGAGGATGTTGGGGAGGCTGTTGTGAAGGCTGGGGCCTTTGCGCTGGCGGAGGCTGTGGAGGCCTAGGTTGTGGGGGAGGTGGATGTGCAGACGGCGGACCTCTCTGATCATAGCCATGATGAGGAGGAGGATGGTTAGGATTATACGGAGGAGGATGACGCATCTGATTCGGAGGCGGATATGGCTGGTACTGACAGAAGGTGTTCGGAGGGCCGTAGTGCACCATCGGCCGCTGCGGAGGCGCATATTGAATCGGCGGTTGCGCATTTGGATCCTTAACAGTATACAGCATGGCATCAAAGTGGTGAGGCTCGATGACAATATGGCATGGTCCGACTTTGCTCATCGAGTCCTTCGGTGGATTCTTCCCTTCAATCTGCTCCTTCTTGGTCTTCTTCGGCTTCGTCCAATATCGCTCGAATATGCCATCACTCAGCCACTTCTTCTTGGAGCGTTCCAAGGAAGCTAGAAGTACCGCACTGTAGAGAGAAGAGTAAGTCAGTTTCTCTAAAGTCTCTTTCACAGAAAGACCTCAAGAGGACGGAGGGTAATATCGCACCTTTCTGCGATCGACTGGTACTCCCTTGCCGACAGATTTGACGGCTGCGCCTTGCGGACCGTTGGCAGAGCCTCCCCATCCTTGATCTTTGTCGGCAAAGGCTCTTCGACAGGCTCTGGAGTCGGAGGGGGGAGGACGACAGGCGTCGATGCCTTCTTCTTGGGCGCAGGCTGAGGCTGCGGAGTAGCTTCGGAGACCCGTTTCTTCGCGGCGGGTTCGCGACGCTCGCGCGCGGGCAGCTTTCGCTTCTCCACCATGGTAGAGAGCCAGCAGTAGGTTATCTTTGAGAATCGCGATGGTCAAATCGATGATAAACCATCCTCGGGGCGCAGAGCGTCGATGGGGTCGGATTGTGGAGCAGCAGGTCGAGCGGCGGAGAGAGCGCGGGCGGAGCGAAATCTTTTGAAAGGAGCTCGGGCAGCTCCAGCTCCGCGCGGCCCGTTCGCTCCTCCATCCTCCACCGCTCGCTGTGATATCACTCGGTCTGGTAAGGAACCCTGTCCATTCCCTCATTATTAATATGTGGCATTCTGTTTCTTCACTTGTAAATGCTATCTAGAGGTGTATTTGCAGCTTGGGATTGTTTACTCGTGCAGCTCCTACTGCGCGTAACCGAGGTTCCAAAGGCATTGTTGACCTCATGCTTTGGTCAGCATCAACATCCTCAGTCGAGTGACTTGGTCCACTGTGCTTATTCATTTTTATTTGTCTCTCCTTTTGTTTTTCTTTGTTCTATTTCCTATGCTCTTTAATTCCTCTTTCTAAAGATATTCAATGCGGTATTTGTGCTTACGCCACCGTAGGGAACCCCAGCCATGGTCGAGCTCCAATCCATCTTCAAAAAGGCCTACTGGTCTTTGGCCGCTGCTGGCCTCGCATACGTAACCATCATATACCTATTGACCTTTCCGGATATCCAGCGTGCGTATGTAACCCTGCATTGCTACTTGTAAATTGGCTCCGAGGCAGGTGATAATCCTTTGTCTCACAGTGCTCTCTACGCCCATAAACTCAATCCGACCCTCTGGCAGGATGTCAACGACGTGGAGAATTTTGGTTTTCTGAGTACGTCTGTACTTTTAAAGCACTCTGCAGCTTATGACATGCCATGTTAATTCAAGACAGAAACGCAGGTGCAGCCATTCAATCTGAAGACGCCGGACAACGAGACGCTCTACGCGTGGCATATCCTGCCAATTCACCTCTGTCGGGAACATGAGGATGCGCTGTTGAACTCCAAAACCCCCCCGGGTCCAGCAGAAGATGTCACACAGACGGTGGCCTTCAAGCTCTTGGCCGAAGACCCCAATGCCAGAGTAGTCGTAAGCTGTGAGTTTACTCCATATAGTATACTCTTGCTATACCTGTCTGACAACCTACCCAGTCCACGGAAACGCAGCCCACCTTGGCTTCGAGGTGCGCCCAGAGGTCTATCGCATGATCCTCGGTACCTCCACGCCCGCTGATCCCGTCCACGTCTTTGCCATGGACTACCGCGGGTACGGACTGTCCACCGGCTCTCCTACGGAAGAGGGCCTGATCACAGACGGCGTAACGCTCATCAACTACCTGACCTCCCCGCCCCTGAACATCCCGCTGTCTCGGATTGTCATCGTGGGCCAGAGTCTCGGAACGGCCGTCGCGGCAGCAGTGGCGGAGCGATTCGCCTTCGGCTCCCCTGATCCCTCCGCCGCCCAGCCAGCGATCAAGGATCCTGAACCATTTGCCGGCGTGATCCTCCTCGCATCATTCAGTAACCTTCCCACCCTGATCGAATCGTACAGCTTCAAGGGCCTCACCCCACCCATCCTGTCCCCACTGATCGGATACCCCCGCGTGAAGAAGTACGTCGTGGACAAGATTCTCGACCGGTGGGACACGGCTGCGCGAGTTGCGCGGCTGACGGGCGTTGGTCCCACTGCTAAAGACGCTTCTGATGCCGCCTACGCGGACAAGGAGCTCGATCTGGCGATTATCCACGCCAGAGACGACCATGAGATCCCGTGGTACGAGGGCCGGCGCGTGTGGCTGTCCGCCAGCGGGGAGAAGTACAACGACACTTCGGGACGGATCGTCCACGAGCGGAGATCCGAGAACGGACTGACGGAGATTAAGATCTGGGAGAAGGAAGTCCCCGGTGATCCTACAGATGCTACGGGCAAGAAGAGGGTGAAGAAGGTCAGATGGGAGAGGGTTGGATATGGCGGTACGTAACGCATGAACCATAGAACGATCATTATTCAAGGTGAATCGGACTGACAATTCACAGGCCACAACCGCATCGCGACATACTCAGCCGCTGCGCTTGCAGTTCTGCGGGCGTTCGAAGAGTAAACATTCCAATGCACCACTCCTTCGCTCAATCTACTTGATCCCGTTAACCGTCTATCGCTTTCATCTTTTGTTAAAGTGGGATTTTAACCAGTCCCCTCATTTATCCATTGATCCTCATGAATGTTATGCAACATTTTCCCCATCCAGAACACTAGCAACCATTTCCAAGGCAGCGCACTTCGCATATAGAGACAGAGATTACGTTGCGGATAAGCGAACGAATCAACGAAGGAAACGAAGGGAACGAAGCAAAGACCGTTCTTTTTTGGACTTATTACCTTTCTATGGAGCGTCAGCGCTTGAGCTCGAACAAAAGAGAATAGAAAAAAAATGTTGAGAACTGCGACAGCTACGAGCATCCGAGCGCAGTGAGGATGCAAAGTATGCATACTAAGCTAATGTGATCAGCACACCACGTGATAGCACAATAGATAATTGCCATGTGTTATGTAGCTAGAAAAAGTAGAGACATCCATACACAATATGCAAGGATGCTAGGTTCGCAACCTACAGTCAATATACTGTCTTGTCACCGCAAGTAGAGCACCTATATGAGCATAACCTTCCCTGCTTCGCAACAAAAAATTCAATTAAAAAAGAGACAATCTCGGTAGATAGATCAGTCAGTCCATCCATTTCATGTTTCTCTTTCATATCAATACGCACCTACCCACTACCTACATACAGACCAAGGTGTGTATCTACCTACCTGGCTTTCAGCCATCTTACACTAGAGCTAGAATGCCGGCCTTAGCTGCAACCATAAACTATAGGACCAGAGTCCAAACCAAATAGATAGACAGCCGTATAGCCGTGGTAAAGGAGGTAGAAACCAAGAACAACTTATTTTACTTATCCGAAGAACGAGAACCAGAGGATAATTTTATTGATTTCATAAAAACATAACATCGTAACTCAATTCTTTCTCTGAGTTAATTCTATCCATGAGTGGGGAGGAGCGTTGTCCAACATAATTAATGATAATCAAATATAAAGACAGAGAGGAACAGAAAAAAAAGAAAGAAAGAAAGACCATATCCAACCATTTTTACACATCCTGGTAGATCCCATTTTTTCTTTTTTAGTGTGATATGATTTGAGACCGTTTCCGTACGTGGTATCTGATACGAGAGTGCCAGCTCAGAGTTTTAGGTTAGATTTTGCTTTTGTTTTCCCTCCCGCCCTCAGGTCCGGAGCCCTCAGCCCTGTTTCCCCCGTCTTTTTTTGCCCTAGGGGAAAAGATCTATGTGGTGTTACATGAGTTGAATCGCAGAATTAGTTAGAAGGGAGGAAAAGAATGCGTGCCTTGGGAATGGAATATACACGTTGGGACGGTAAGGTATCGGATGATGATGATGATGGAGGTGGATAACAAAGACACGTCCTCGAATCTAACAACGGGCAGAAAAGGGCTCGTTCGTTAATTGATAGGGTATGGAGACGATAATGATGACGGAGAGTCAAATTTAGGCACCGGGCCATTTCATTCGGACAAGAGGGCTCAAGGAGTTAGAAATTGTCCGTTAGTATGAACCGTACCTCGTGCTCCCGCCTGCTGATTTCTACCGGGCGGAATTGCCCTTGGATCATTATGGAGTTTTACTGTGCGGCTGTTTATTTCTTGTGCCTGTCGGCCTGGGCCTTCAGGTACTTCTGGATAAGTTCCTTCCTGTAGTGATGTGTCAGTTTCAAAACCAATATATAATAGAGCAGAGGGGAAAGTTAGTGGGGAGGGGATGACATACTGGAGCTGTCCAGGTGCCTTCTCGTAGCGGCTGAATTCCATAGTGTATTCACCCTTGCCCTGGGTGGCCGCACGCAGGTGGCTACTGAAGCCGAACATGCTGTTCAAGCTGCAGTCGGCGTAGACAGTGAACTCGTCGACACCAACTTCACTGTCGTTGATAGTGGCGTTGCGCTTATTCAGGAGCGCGATAACGTCACCCTGGAATTCTACGGGGGCGGTGACCACGGTCTTCATGAGAGGCTCAAGGACCACTGGCTCACTCTCCATGAAGGCCTTTCGGAAGGCCTGCTGCGTGGCATTCTTGAAGGCCATTTCAGACGAGTCGGTCATGTGAGTAGCACCATCGTTGATAACCATTTTGGTACCAAGGACCTTGTGCCCGATGAGAGGACCCTTGTCACAGGCCAGGTGGAATCCCTTCTCACAAGCAAACAGGAACTTCTCGGAGATACTTCCTCCGACAATTTGCTCCTCGAACTTGTTCTCGTCCAGGTTGCCAGAGGGCTCCAGCCAGCCAATGACACGGGCATAGTCACCAGGACCTCCGGTCTGCTTCTTGAGCAGGTGATCGAATTCGACCCTCTTTCCGATAGTCTCACGGTAGGCGACCTGAGGCTGTCCGGTCTCACAGTCTACACGGTATTCACGGCGCATACGTTCCACGTAGATGTCGAGGTGCAGCTCACCCATTCCGGAAATGATAGTCTGCTCACTCTCAGTGTCGTAGGAAACACGGAAGGTAGGGTCTTCTCTCTGGAAACGAGCCATGGCCTTGGAGAAGTTGGCGGCATCTTTGTTGTTCTTGGGTTTGATCGAGAGCGAGATAACAGGCTCCGGAACGTACATAGACGACATGCTGTACGCGAGCTGACCGTCGGTGAACGTGTCACCAGAGGCACAGTCGACGCCGAACACGGCACAGATTTCACCAGCACCGATCTCCTGGACTTCCTCCATTTCGTTGGAATGCATCCGGACAATACGGGGAACCTTGACCTTCTTGCCGCTTCGGGCGTTAAAGACGTTGGCACCCTTGCGGAGCGAGCCCTGGTAGACACGGACATACGTGAGCTGGCCGAAGTTGCTCTCTTCCAGCTTGAAAGCAAGGCCGACAAACGGAAGCGAGTTGTAAGGAACAAGTTTGACGTTGGCCTCGTCGCGCTTCTGGTCAAGCGCGACGTTCGTCACTTCTGACGGGTTGGGGAGATAATCGACGACACCATCAAGCATAGGTTGCACGGACTTATCAGCCAGAGCAGAACCCATGAAGACTGGTGTGAACTTCAGGCCAATGGTAGCGCGGCGAATGGCCGCCTTGATCTGCTCCTCGGTGGGCTCAGCCTCCTCCAGGAAGATCTCCGCCATCTCATCATCGACGTCGGCGAGGGTCTCGATGAGCACCTTTCTCTTTTCTTCCGCAAGCGCCTTAACCTTCTCCGGGATCTCGTCTTTCTCGACGATAATCTCACCTCTCTTTCCTTCGTTGTAGATGGCCTTCATCCTGATCAGATCCACGACACCCTCGAACTCATCCTCGGCACCGATTGGCACCTGGACAGCAGCAGCCGGGATCTTCAGCTTGGTGTTGATCTGCTCAATTGCTTTGAAGGGATTGGCACCCATACGGTCCATCTTGTTGATGAAGGAAATTCGAGGGACATTGTATCGTCTCATCTGCCTGTCGACAGTCATCGTCTGTGACTGGACACCAGACACGGCACAGAGAATCATGACCGCTCCGTCAAGAACGCGCAGCGCTCGTTCTACCTCGATCGTGAAATCGATGTGTCCCGGGGTGTCGATCAAGTTGATGTGGTAGGTCTCGTCCTTGCCATCCTTGTCTTTCTTGACCCAGTCACAGAAAGTGGCAGCGGACTGGATAGTGATACCCTTTTCACGCTCCAGCTCCATGGAGTCCATCTTCGCTCCAACATTGTCTCGACCGCGGACTTCGTGAATCGCCTTGATACGACCGGTGTAGAAAAGGACTCGCTCGGTACATGTCGTTTTACCACTGTCGATATGCGCCTGGTCGTGAAAAGGTCAGAATTTCCACAATCGGACACTAAATCTGGCGCTGAGAAGATCTTACCGCGATACCAATGTTTCGGACTTTGGACAACCGTGCCGCCTCGGCGGGGTCAAGGTTGTCGATGATAGCCTCCTGCGAAAGACCCTCCGGGTCTGCAGCGGCCTTTGACAGGCTGTTTGATAAGGTTATCAGCAATTGAAATACCCCTCGATAAGGGATTAAGCCCAAGGATATCCTTACACCTCAGCAGCCGCGGCAGAGGCGTTCCTTCTCTGCTCCCATGATCTGTTCAGCGGGAGTCGATACGCGGACCCAGCAGCGGGGGAACGGAGGGCTGCGGCGGACGTGCACCGTTGGCGGAGGTAGGTCTGAGCTTGCAGTCGAGTTGGGAATCTGGTCAAGCCCGAAAAGGCACGGACCTGCGACCGGATAACAGAATGGGCCCTCATGATTGTCGTCTACCCACGGGGAATTCGGGGAGTGTGAGGCTGTTGGATCCTGTATCCTGCTCGTTTTGTCCCCGACTCCGAAAAAAAGTTCGGGGAGCCAGGAACACGTCACGTGCAGCGCTCCCCGTTAGCCCTGCCGAGTCGGCCAGTCAGCCGTCTTCCTTTGCAACAGTATCATGCAGGGCATTGCCAATTGGTATTTGATTACCATTCCTTATGCTATTTCTGATAATGGCAACTGGTTCACCGTAACAAGTGCTTTGATTATATGGTTGCACTGACCAATATTTAACCCTGCCAAGAAATAGAACAGCCGGATGTATAAATCCTCATAATGGATGAGCACAGTCCCAAGCTTTGTCTAGGTCCCTCCAGGTCAGCGTCGGATGAATGCTGTTCAATTGAAAGACTCAATCTATCCGATTTAATTTTCCAGTAGTCCTCTAGTCTACATTTGCAATAACTATTAGCAAATTCTCCAAAATACCTTCGCTACCGCCAATAACTCTTGTGTTGAAAAGGAAAGTTCAGTATTTGGCATTCCGGTAGGAACCACGTCGAAGATGGGATCGACAGGAAGGATTAGGGGCGCACCATTCACAGTACCATTTGGATATAGGGTGACGGTTTGCTGACATACTGGCGTCGCCGCCGGAGTGTTCCGTTGTCGAGGTCTAAGATTAGGACGCGAAGCTAACTGCCATCGTTCGAATACGATTTTATCCCTTATTTTCTTGGTCTTGATCAGAAGCACAAGTTTTGTGCGTTGGTTCGTCTGCATCAGCCAGAACCACGCATCAAGCCGCAGTTGAGCCGTACTCTCAGAGAGACCGCATTCAATGACGAATGTAGGAGCATCATTTCGAATTCTTGTCAGTGGAAGGTAACCTGCGTCAGGCTGCTTTCGCCTTCTAGTTCCTTGATATAAAGCCTTGCTAATTGGATCGAGTGGCGTGTCGAAGCCAAGCGAATGAAACTTCAGTTCCAGGGAATTGTGGAAGTTCAAACCCGGCAATTCATGATCAGCACCCGTCGCCAATTCGACGATCATCACCTTTTCAACTTCGTTGTACAAGTAGCGGAGAGGTGGAATATATTTCTTCCGTTTGTTGAAATAGTTGAAATCAGCCTCAGGAAAATTTCTCACAGCAACGTATTGTTTGCCATTCTCATTTCAAAACTTATGTTCAGCAATCTCGAGAAAGTCTCTCAATTTGCCGAATCTTTCGAACTGATGTTGATAACGCTGAGGAATTTTGTACAATTTCAGGAGAGGCGGGTACTGATAGTCATAGTTGCTGCTAGCCATATTTTGGAGGTTCTCATCGTTTGTCGGGGGATTAGGACAAAATCTTGCGAGATGGATGTGTTATGTATAGTGCTAACTCAGGTCTCTCAACTGACAGGAGCTAGGAGTAAAGGAATAATTGAATAGGTAATCGAATCATGATTCATATTGAAGCTCATCATAGGCATGATCTATGGTAGGTGTAAAAGCTAGAAACTACCTAGGTAAAGTACGTGACGAGACCTAAGTACAAAACAAAGCCAATGCTCCTTCCGTAACGTAATGATGACATTCATGGCAGGCAGCAGTGTCTTATATGAATATGAGCATAGCATTTTTTCTCTAGGGAGAACGACGAGAAAAAAATCTAGATTACAGACTGGATTAGATGGAGGACGAGAGGAGGAGGAGAAATTTGAGATACCGATGGATCGATCCTTTCATAAGTCCATGGCCCTGTCAACGATTTCGAATAATATTAGATGCCAGAGGCCTCCACACCCTCCATACAGCCCCAAGAATCCATCGCCATCAACCGATCTCTCAACCCCCACATTCTACGACCAGCAGCAGTGTCCTCGAGTCGAGACTATGATCGTCAATGTGTCCGAGGATATTCCTTTAGCTTTCCTATACGGCCTGATTGGCATACATAACCTTACCAAGTGGACTACTACTTGGCACTAGTGCTAAAATTTTAGTTCTTGGTTTATGTTATTTCTTTCCATTTTTATTTTTTTTAGGTCGTATAGTACTGATCGCAATGGACCGTGAATAAGACTCAGCTCCCATCCCATTTGTGAGTTGCACCTTACATCGAATGCTGTGTTAGCAAGGATTTACTTCCTGCTTTTGTTGCTTAAATTTGAGAACCCGCCGTATGCTTGCATTTCAACGTCATCGATAAGTAGCATGTTAGTATTGTGTAATTTGATGTCAGACTGCGCGAACCTAGTAATCCGAAGGTATGATAATGAAAGCTCTGATTATTTGAATCTACCTAACTAACTGACTATTTATCTCATGGAATTAGGGGTTAAGACCTTCCGAATATGGATATATCAAGCGATTCCGAAAGAATGATGTATCGATGCAATATAAAGGGGTATTGCAAGGTCATAATAGCCAATCATGGGTATAGGCAGTATAGTTCCTTTATTGCAGGGATTCTGGCCTTCGAGATGCCTGTATCGGCGCGTGCTGACTAGGCTCATAGGCTTCTTGGAATAACTACCACTAGGTTATAGTGGTAATATTCGGCTGACATAAAGGAATCATACTGTCTATACCCGAGACTGCCTATTTTCCTTTATTATATCCTTTCATATTCCATGAAAGGTCTCGGGATCATTAAACAAAGAAATATTCGGAAGGTCTTAACCCCTAAGTCCATGAGAATAAATAGTCAGTTAGTTAGGCAGATTCGAATAATCAGAGCTTTCATCATCATACCTTCGGATTACTAGGTTCGCGCAGTCTGACACAAATACACTCTCTTTCTCTCTATGCTAACCTGACCAGATACTCAGAGGCTGTGGTCCTTCTCTATGTTATGAGATACAGGATGTGGCATTCGCTTGATTCAGTCCTGATCTTTAATGCGCTAGTTAATTATTTTGTGATGTGTATGGTCTAACCCTTGGCGTTCTTCGTGCACTTACATCTCATTTTAAACTGAGCGATCCATAATCTGAGAAGACATCCCTGGCCATTTTTCTGGGGAACTGGGAATAAAATATGGTGGAAAATAGTCCTCTAGAATAACCAATATTGCAATCAAGACATGATGATGTTGTCCACTCCAGCAGCCATATGGATTGCGACTCAATGGGTGATCGGTGTGGGTTAATTAAGCCCAATAGCTGCGATTCTCTCCTGTACCCGGAGGTCCCCTGACCAATACGTACTTAGTGGGGATGGCGTCGACATTATCGATATCGGGATCGACTCTCGGTAGGCTATCACGCACGGTTTTCAGATCCTGGATTCTGGTGTAGACTTCGGTCGTCAAGCGACCAGGATCATCTTTCTCGATCGGACCGCTGAGAGGTCAGTTGATTTTTCATCTATCTTCAATCAGGGTAGACTAGTAAGTCTTGCAGGACAAGAGTCTTGTACGCAAGATGTATGTACTGTACATCCAGTTGCTTTTGATAGAATTCAATGAGAACCCTCCAGTGATCTTAAGCTTCCATAAAGGCCGATCGACAAAGGGAGTGGAGATGGCGGGGCGACAAGTAACTGGGAAGAAGCGGACGCCTAGCCGGCGGGGCCTTGGAACCTAAGGTTATCAGCCGATCCCTCTAGGAGGATAGCCTCACCGAACAACATCGTTTCCCTCATTGATCAATAAACATGGCGAAGTGGTTAATACACCTATCATTGGCTTAAAGTGCTCTTTAAAAGCCAGAGTATGATGGACGAGCTTCTGAGATCCTTACCAGCATGCCGCCGATGTCGACAGAACAGGCGTCGATGTGACACTCACCTCCCGTCATGCCAAAACTGCTCGAAAGCCGGGACTGAATGCATATTCTTTGATCATGTGTTAAGGGAGAATATACCCAGATCGTATGTACCTACCCACCATGACTTACGCGGAAAGCTGTCGTTGATAGGGATCAGATACATTGCTTCGCTTTTGCATCGTCTGAAAGAGATACGAGAAACAGCAATTCCGAGTCCGGAAAATGCCGTGCTGCAGCCAGAAGCAACTGGAGGGCCCCTGATACACCATAAGGGAGCAAGTCGCTATATCGGAAAGCATTCTTGTTTATCCCAGAGTTATCTTGTCCATGACAGTGGATTGAACACTAGACCCGTTCAATTAGTTCCAAATGCTCCAATTCTGGAAGTTGGACGTGGGATCACAATCACTAGGGAGATCCACCAATATCTCCTGAAAACTTACTTCACCGAAATCCATCCTCTATACCCTTTTCTGGATGAATCTCAGCCATTCCTTTTGCCGGATGGTGCACCAGCAACTGAACTTGCTCCATGGCAGAAATTCATCTTGGAATCAGTATACTCTATTGCTTGCCATTGCACTAATCAGGACGGTTATCGCATGTTGGCAGATGAATATCATCAGCGGGCCCTCCTGTGTATTGACGTTGCCACAGCTGACATAACAATCACCACGCTTCAGGCAATCACATTGCTCGCGCTCCATAGTTTGTTCGATCCCCAAAAGGGGAATTTCGGACAACTTATAGGTTTTGCTGCTCGCCTGGCAATTGACATTGGGAGGCACGATACTCCGGATCAAGAGACAAGGATGCAACGCATCTATTCCTCTATATATTGTATGGAGAATCATTTTGCTACCGCGTTGGACAGACCAAGCTTCCTTCCAGAGCCAGTGGGTAACCCCAAACCACAGACTACCTAAGTCTCTGTATGTATGAAGCTCACTATCTTGCCAGGCGCGTCCATTGCAATTCGACACCAACCATCCCGAAGACCTTCTTTGCTCCCTATACCGAATACAGTCACGATTCCGTAACAATCCCAACCAAGATATAATCTCTTCGCTGAACCAACAACTTCAAATTGAAAGTCTTGAATGGCAGGTTGAAGCTCGCGGGTCCTTAAGCCCCAATATTCTAGCAGCTGCGTACGAGACGCAACTGCTAGTCGAGCCGAAAGCTGCCACCGCAGCTTGCTTGCTGGCCACTTATATTCGCCCACGGTACATCCATACATTTCTTACACCACAATGGGCGTACAGGGCGGGAAGTATTCTCCTGTCTGAAAATTCATCGCATCCTCCAGATGTATCGTTCGTAGATGCCTACGGAAACTGCATGCTGGTCTTGGAGCAAGCGTCGCGAAGATGGCCAAGTGCATCTGTTCTGAAACAGTCAATCCAGTCTTTCTTCAGAAGTAAAGAAGGTAATAATGGAGCTGTTTCAGTGGTTCCGCCTTAGACGAGTTGAAGTGCCCTTCGAGATCTGCATCACCCGCCTGCAAAATAATGAAAGAGCACGACACGTGAGCAATAACTGTACATATTCAAAAACAGACGCCGACGATATTGACTTTATTACAACAGTTGAAAGAGTCCTCTTCGCAATATACTTCTTGGTATCCAACTTCTGGCGCTTTTGAGATCTCAATACCCTTAACGTCTTCTGAAGCAGCCTACAGCTTTTACTCCAAGGACGGATTTGTGTCTGCGAAGCAATAGGAATTGGAAGGGACATTGGGGTAGACTGACTACGGAGAAGGGTGAGAAATAGATATCACATGTCACGAAAATCTAGGACAAGGGCGCAACATAAGATAATTTGCACGATAAACTGGCCAGGATAAGCAGATAGCGCAATAAGCGTCGAACTTCAGCGCAACTGTGGTGGATGGAAGCATGAAGTTTCCCGAAATCGTCAACATACCTCTTGGTAAGTTCAAGAACTACGCTCCTTTTACCTCAAGTAGTAACCTTGTTTTCCCTTTGTATATAAGGTTTGAGACATTTAGGTACTATACCAATGCCTATGGATGCTGATTCAAATAGCATGGATAACTGATCAGTTTATAGTTTCTGCTTAGGGCAATCATATCCGCCCGACTGGCAAGCTTGCGCTCTCCTCCGGCACTATTATGCGGGGTGCGGGCTTGAGCGCACGTACATCAGGCTTTGGGAGGTCTCAATTTGATAATGATAATGGTTGAGGTGCTACTGTGTATACCCCGCAGTTAAAGCTGTCCCAAGAGCTCTCAAGCTCTTATCAAGAAATAGAGTCGCTGATCTGTCCTGCGACTCCCTCTATTGTTTTGCGTGCATTGGAATATTCTCGTCTACTCCACAACTGTCGCTCAATAGTCTAGGTCTGACAAGATGGTCAAGCGTGTTCTCGTTGGTTATGGAATCGATGTTGATGCCGTAAGTGGCTGGTAAGTTGGCGTCGCATACAACATACCAATCCTCCTAACCTTTGCCGTTTGTTGAACTGACAAAAATTCTTCAAGGATCAATACACGCTCTGGAGCTCCTGCCAACCCAACAGATGTCTCCAGAGGAATATTCGGTGCTACGGTTGGCATTGATCGTCTCCTGAAGCTCTGGGACAAATATGGGATCAGGACGACTTGGTTTGTACCGGCTCATTCGATCGAATCCTTCCCGAAACAATTGAGAAAAGTGCGCGATGCCGGGCATGAAATGTAAGAGAATGCCGACGTGCTATTACTGAAGCACATGCATGGCTGCTGTGTATCTACTTGAATGTGGAATTGACAGAGTACTATCGCAATAGCGGCCTCCATGGCTATACACACGAATTCGTATCCACATTGAGCGAGCAGCAACAACGAGACGTATTGTCAAAGTCAATCGAGGTTCTCACTGCTTTTACTGGCAAGAAGCCAAAAGGATGGACCGCACCAGCGTGGGACACATCGAAGCAGGCAATTAAGTTGCTGGAAGAGTATGGAATCGTGAGTGTCAACTATTTTCATGCCTTATCAATTACCAGGACAGGATGCTGACAGTTTACAAGGAATACGACCACTCCTTCATGCATCATGACTGCCAAATGTACTACGTCCCCGACGGCTCCG
Organism: Thermoascus crustaceus; assembly: GCF_041956765.1. Classification (NCBI taxonomy): domain Eukaryota; kingdom Fungi; phylum Ascomycota; class Eurotiomycetes; order Eurotiales; family Thermoascaceae; genus Thermoascus; species Thermoascus crustaceus. The sequence continues at coordinate 62,742 of NW_027192532.1, read as the reverse complement.
AAACCTGGAAAGAAACCAACATCTCCCTCTCTGCCTCCGAATGGATGACCCCCATGACCAAGATCACCCACAGCAAGGTCGTCGAAGTCCCCGCGAACTGGCACCTCGACGACTGGCCGCCCTTCGTGCTCAGCCTCAAACAGGCCAGCACCCACGGCTACGTCGATCCCCACGTCATTGAGAAGATGTGGAAGGAACAGTTCGACTTCTTCTACCGGGAGTACGATACGTTTGTGTTTCCGATGTCGATCCATCCGCAGGTCAGCGGGAAGCCGCAGGTGATCTTGATGCATGAGCGGATGATCGAGTATATCAATTCGCATGAGGGGGTAGAGTGGATGACGATGGAGCAGATGGTCGCTGAGTTTAAGGCGGGGAGGGTTCAGGGAGCGACGGTTGAAGGGGGTGCTGATCTCTAGATACTAAATGAATCACTGTTAGTCGTGACTACTACTATTATCATGAAGAACAAGCCTCCATGATATTGATTCTGAAATACAGGTCCCAAAATCAATGCTCCGTGGAGACAACCTGACCTTTGAAGCGCTTATCGTACATGCCTAGACTAAGGCATGTATTTCCAAGTAAGAAGAGGGGTTATACGAGCGGGGTTCCAAGTACACCCGAGGTAATAATCAAACCTGGTACCTATAGACAAGGTAGCTCTATATAGACCGTCTCTTGTGGGTCCTGGAGTGGGACTGGGGAGCGAACGGTTCAATATATTCTTATCTAATCTACAACCTACGTAACTATCTATCGTCGGCTCCGTTACCGCTGTTTATTGCCGGCATACCTACTGCTGTACCGAAACTTCCTTTAGGGATACTCCTTTGAGTCGGCTCGATGGAGGGATTGTAGGCTTGTAGGACCTTATCGTTGCCAGGTGATATCCTCGGTACCCTGAGGTAAGGAATGATAAAAACTATGATAGTGCTAAAGAAATACAAACCCTCGTTGCGAACTAAGTATTCCAATGATAAATATATTGAATTCGGATGTACAGCGCTGAAGATTCACGAGACTGCCAAATAATAAACAGAAACAGCCACACAATACCAGGATTCAATCAAACAACCTTAATCTCCGTCCCTCCAGCCCCATAGCTCTGGGTATACCTCCTGATCGCATGATCCTCGACCTTGAGCGGCCCGTACAGCGGCTTCTCCCCGGGTTTCAGACACGTCGGGATGCACTCGATGATCGTGTCGAGGGCTCCATCGTTAAAGAAGGCGCAGGAGTACCGGTCTTTCTGGCTGAGGGGGCTGATCACGCGGTGCATGGTGGATTTGTAGCGGTCGTTGGTCCAGCGTTCTGTGTCGTTTTGATGTTTTATTAGCATCACAGGTTTAGCTGGATATAGATACGTCTGATGGCATGTTCCTGCTTGAAGAGAGAGAATGGAGAGACTCACGCATAAGGTCGCCGATATTGACGACATATGCTCCCTTGACCGGGACAACCGGGTGCCATGTGCCGGTTGGCTTGTGGAGGACTTCGAGACCACCAACTGTGACATAATTAGTGACTTAGCAAGGGCCAGTCCCTGAAAGTTCCAGTTGAGGGATATAACCCACCATCATCTTGGAGCAAGAGGGTTAGAGCACCGAAGTCGGTATGGGCGCCCACGCCGCGGGTTCGACCGGCCGCATCCTTCAATGTAGGAGGGTAGTGGTGAGCACGGGCGAGGCAGATACCTTTGAATGCTAATCAGGATGACAATTACCAGGATTTAAGGACATCGTGTCGTCTTGTCTTACCATCCGGGTCGGAAGCAAAGTAATCGAAATGGTCCTCCGGCAGGCCCAGAGACAGCGCGATGATCCTGAACATCGTCTTCGACAGCTGATGAACGGCATCGTAATATTCCAGATAAACATCCTTAAAATGGGGCATTCCCTCGGGCCACTGGTTCGGACCCTGCAGGAACCTCCCCAGAGGCCGATGTCTGCGCACAGAGAAGCTCTCCTTCTGATCCGGCGTCGCGTCCGGGTCGAGTTCGTCCAGCTTCTGGCCACCAAGTCTCTCGTAGCCGCGACTACAGGGAGAATTGTTCAGCGAGACTTTCTCCTTCTCGGAGACGGGGAGGGCGAAGAACTCGCGCAGGACATCGACAAAGCGGTCCTGCAGGTCTTGGGAGACCTTGTGTCCGATGACCTGGAGGAAGCCTTGGTTCTCGCAGGCGTAGCGGACCTCTTCTGCGACGCGCTTCTTGGAGGCTTCGTCGCCGGAGAGGTAGCTGGAGATGTCGATGATGGGGATCTCGATGGTGACGGGAGCGATCATCTTGAAAGGATTTCGAAAGGCTTCAAGTACTTGGTTCGTGATTTCTAGGAGCAAGGATCAAGAAATAGGGCTCTGATAAATGTTCAGGACCTGCCAGAAGACAATATATCAAAGATAGCTAAGGATGTACACAACAGAGAGGATGCCAGATATGGGGGATACCCATGACGATAACCCAGCTTATATAGGAGGACTTGGAGGTCAGTGACGCGTTTACCAATGGCGAGATATGTAGCCCATTCCGAGATCTCCAAGTCTGCTGTCTGCGATTTGTCGGTTACCCCAGACTGAACAATGCATAGAGTCCTATCAGAGTTCGAGAGATAATGCTAACGGACGAAGGCGCAACAACATTGTCTCCGCTCTGCGCTTAACTCCGCTAGCCCCAGCTCTATACTTCTTAACCTCACATGGTGACTCCCCACCGAAGACTAATGCTCTATGCTTAAAGTGGGATGGACCTTCGCAGGCTTTATCTTGCGGCAATCTTGGCCCTGTTTATTGGTACTTATCGTGGTGATGCTATTGGAGCTGTCTGCTCGCTGTGTTCAGCCACGATAGAGCTCAAGCTGTCATTCCTCTGACAAACTTGCGAAAAATGGGATGTATAAGTCGGAAAATAGGTCCACTTGCCTTTCCATTACTCTGGTGCTTTTACGTTGCAAAATATTGTGCTTGGCCAATATGACGAAAAAGTACTACGAGAAATCAGTCAAGCTTCCCTTCCTGCCGGAGCTTCGGCTGAATTCACCCTACTGGCAGAAGTAAGCCAAGCTTTTTCCACCTTAGACCAACCTCTTGGAGACTGACTGACTTGAAGTCTAGTGTCATCATTGGCATTCTTGTCGGCCTAACCGCCAGTCTCTACGTGGCCCTGAATCTCCTCGGTGCAGGTGGCGGTAAGCCCAACTCCGCGCAGACCGTCCAAGTTGTCAACGCAACCCTCTGCGCGGTCTGGTTCTTCTCCGCATCATTCAGGGGAAGTGTCTTGAACACGGTCGGCCCCGCAATGACAGCGTGTCTAGGCGTCCTGGGGTACATCCTCTATGTCGGCAGTCTGATGTACTTCGATCGCACGGGCAAGGGGGTTCCCCATCTTTGCTGGAGTGGCGATCGGGATTTCTGCGGGGTTGATATTCGTTACGACGGGGTATATCGCCGTGTCGTATTCTGAGGAGCAGGATCGTGGAACGTACATCAGTATGTCGGTCAATCTGCAGGCCGTTGGTGCGATGCTTGGGGGAACAGTCCCGTTGCTATCAACCGTAATTCGGTAAGGTCAAGAGCTAATTCTCTCCAAGAGAGAAATGCAGGTTGACTGATCAGTATGTAGCCTGAAACCACAGGTGTCCCCGCAGCCGTGTACATCGTGTTCATGGTCCTGATGGGCGTTGGTGCCTGTGCAGCGTTCCTTATAATGGCCCCAGCCAAGGTCATCAGAGACGACGGGACCCAAAGTAGCAACGGTAAAGGCACGAGGGTTTGTCGAGGAGCTAAAGTCGAACCTTGAGATTTTCAGAGTTTGGAAACTCCTGATCATGGTAAGCTATATCGAATGACTGGTAATTAGGTAGATACAGACGCTGCCTTCCATCCCCCGAAAACTTCCTCGTCTACGGCGGCTCCGTCAACGCCTACCGCAACAATCTACGAACCCGACGTTTCCTCTCCTTCATCGCCGTCGTCCTCCAGATTTCCGCCGGTTACGGACTGCAGAAGGTCCTAGACCACAAGAAGTGGAAGCGCCGCAATCGAGTCTTCATTGGAGTCGCTGTTGTGGGGATTCCGCTCATGGCCGCCTGGATCTGGGAGATCATCGGTGTTCGGAACTATGACCGGTTTAATCCTCCGGCGCAGGGGTTAGACTGGACAGAACCCGAATTCAAATGGTATTTGTATTGTTCACGCTGAATTGGGTTTCTAGTTCCCTGTGGCAGTATATCATTCTGTACTTTCTAGGAACCCTCACGAACTTCCCTCGAAAGTCTGCGAATTATGCTGTGAGTGACTAAAGATTCTGAAATTCTAATCATCAAGTTTAGTATGCTGACAGGTTATACATATAGGATGTATTCCGCGGCGTCCTCGGCGCCGGAGAAGCCATCTGTTTCGGCCTCGACTCCATCTCGGTCCCCTATATCAAAGAAGCAGGCGTCATTTTCTGCTTGTACGCCAGTGGCGTTCTGATATTCGCGTACCTGGCGGCCTTCCATATCCGGGAGGAGTATTTCAGCGGCGAAGAGGACGTCGTGATTCCCAAGCATGTTCTCGCGGAGCACGTTCTTGATGGTCATACGATAGCTGAGGTTGGGGTTGAGGAAGGAATCGCTGGTGTGTCTTCTGCGGGAGGCAATGAGAAGGAGAAGATGATGATGCCATCTGAGAAGGTTGCTGAAGCGTCTGTGTGAACCTCGTCAGTAAGTAGGCTATGAAGGATTGAATGGAAAGCAGGAACTTCTTCTTACGGATAAAGGTTAGCTGCTCGGGTATAATATAAATATAAAACCCGTTAGACCAATACTAACACATACATATTTTTTTGGTTCTCTGCTCACAGTCTGCCTGGATAGTACTAATAGGTATAGAAGACTGTCCTGTTTTAAGATGTCATGCCCTGGATTCCCCATGTGGCCAGGTCCCAAACCTTCCATTCACATCACACTTTCCCCAACCCCCGTTCCCAGGCAACCACCGGCACCCTCCCGTCCATCCTCCCAACAGTTCTAGATCATATTTCACTGAGGATTCCTATCACCCAGCACCCAATCCGCGTCGGGTGGTCTAGTGTGCTAGGGCGCTAGTTCCTCCTCAATCAGGGGTTGCTCCTTTCGAGAACCACCCGAAAAACGGCGCGGGTTCGTTACTGGGTTCCCTAGCATTCTTTTATTTCTTTGTTCTTTTTTTTAATTTATTTTTTTTTTTCGCCTGCGAGATATATTTATTCAGTGGTACAGTACATGTATCTAGGTATATCGTCACGTGGCTCAGGTAACACACGCTTGACTTATATATACTACTGTACCACGCAAACGCAAAGCACTACAATTTTCCCTTTCATAATTAAATTTAGACAAATTCAAATCCTTAAAAATTCAATTCATACCAAAATCAAACTCCGCATTCCAGTCAATCGGTACCGGGAACGATGATGATAATCCTGACGCCTCCTCTGTGTTCCACAACTCCGGCGTAAACGGTGATCCGAAACCTAGCATCGTATCGTCGAATGCCCATGCTTGGTCCATTAAGCCGTCTTGGTATCCAACAAATGCTGGCCCTTGATCAGTTGACGGTGCTTCATTCGAGGAATTGCTCCGTGCCTTTTGGACCGTGAAATCGATATATTCCCGTTTCACGGGAGCCATGAGCCTCTCGAAGTCCTCCAGACAGCGTGACGCAGCGGGCCATCTCTCTGAAATAGTAGAAAAGAACCGGGAGAAACATGATATGAAGTTCTCAACCTCCTCCACCGTATACGTGAGGTAAATCGTATCCTTACACCGCTGCAGCGCCTGCAGAAAGACCACAGCTCCCGAGAACGTATGATAACAAGGATGAAAGACATATTTACTATTCCCGAAATCGAGATTTGACTGCTTCCAATACCCGTCCGCGACACCTACGCCTGCAATGAAGGCCTTCATGAGGTTCTCGCATCTGGGCTCCTTGACTCGGGGATTTGGGCGGAAGAGGGTGACGATGATGTAGTCGCGCGCGATATCGGCGTAGAGACACATCTCTTCCCATTGGGATTTTTTGGTAGGGTCGGTATTCAGTGCTGCGGAGAGATGGACCTCGTCGTACCAGGTGTTGATGGATACTTCCATCTTGTGCATCCAGGCTTCGAGGGAGTTTCTATCGTTGTCGTTGCCGTGTTGTTGTTGAGGTGGTATTTCACCGTTGTGGAAAAGTACAGAGACGATTTCCGCCTCGACCTGGCGGAACTGCCATATGCGCTTTGATATAAACTCGGTTGAGCGTCCATTTGGGCCAATACCAGATGCGGAGATGGTGCTGTCCTGCACATCTGATGGGAAGGGGACGTTGATGTGCTTGCTCAGAAGACTTGTAGGTCTCAACAGCGCTGCAGAAGTGGCTATTTCCATCTCGTACGCGCACCAAAAGACGCGTCGTCTGATGTCCCTCGTAAGAGGGTCCATCGTTTCCAGATCACCAGGACCCTCCTGATGCAGTCCAAGATCGATGCATGCCTGGGTGGTGAATCCCGAAAGGAACCATAGATTGGCAGCGCTGGGATCCAGGAACGTGTATTGCAAGAGCAAAAGAAGAGCTTGCAAGCCCCGGAGATCATTCGTACAGACAGTGCGGATCTGCTGCATTGCGGTCTTGAATAGACCAGCGGCTATCGAGTTCGCGCGGACTTGCTGGGTCCGCGCAGCTGTGGTCAGAGAGATCGCCATTACAAGGCTGACAACGTAGATCTCGTATGGCGTCGACAAGGCCCCAGGTTCCAGACCAGGGATCGGGTTGTGAAAGACGGAATTGAAGAATCCTATAATGTCGGAGGAGTAGAAGATGGGATACTGCGCAACAACTCGAGTCATGTAGTTTTCAAACAGAAAGTCTGCTACTCTCACTGGGATTGAAGATAATGGACTCCCAGGAGGCGACGGATTCAAGATCGATCTGGGGTGGTCGTTGAGGTCGCTTGTCCCGAAAACTGTAGTCGATGGCAGTCTGGTGCTCGCAACGGCGCAGCGGACCAGAGGAACTGCCGCAGTCAGTCCCAGGAACGGAGGCGTGAAATCCTGTGTGACTTTCTCGATCAAGTGATTTGAAGGATATCGCGGGCCGTTACTGCTCAACATGATAGCATATGCAGCTTCATCGTTCGCGGTTCCCTCGAGGGAAGGTCTTCCTAGAGGAGTGCGCCTCTCCGCATTTGCAATCTCCATTTCTAGGTACTGTGCAATTGACCTTGGGGCGGTTCGCTGCTTAGAGGCATCAAGCGCCACACACGCGACGCCCGCGTCTATACATTTTGAACAGCTTGGAGACCGCGCATCACACTGGAAAGCGTTAGAACTCGGCATTACTTTGGCGATGACGTTTACCTATAATTACCATGACCTTTCGTATGCGACATCTTGCACATGCTATGGCCCTCCGCCGAACACGCGTCTCGGACGGAGTAGTAGGCATAATATATGATCTGAGGCATGAAGTACTTTGCCCTTTGTATAGGACCCAATATAGATGTTAGGGCTGTCCAACGAAAGACGTTTATTTTACCAATTAACGACTAGATCTCTTGAAATAACCGCGGAGTTATTAAAATTCGATGAAGAGGACGCCGCTAACTCCCGCAGAACAAGATAGCAGCGCAGCCAGTGTCTACTTCAAACTCCTTATCTTTAACGATATGGGTGGATCCCCTTTTATGCCAGCCTGTCAGGTAAAGCGCTATCTCCGCACTCCGGCTAGTGGGCCAGCTATATAAAGTGGGGGGGCTATGGATCAATGCCGTCCAGTACGCAGTACGCGGTCCACATGTAGCCCAGGCTACGAGAAAAGGCCGTGGCGTTCGCTGGGTAGTTTGGCCGTGAAGCAAGATCCAAGAATTCTGCGTCCCATAGCGTACGTAGGGGTACCTATGTAGAATGGGTTATAGTGTGGTCAGGGGATGCAGGCTGTCGTAGGCTAGAGTACTGCGTAGCGGCTCCACCCTGTTCAATAAAAGAATATTACGATATATAAATTTGACAAAACGGCACGATGCCCGAGTGGTTAAGGGGTATGACTTGAATGGTCCCATCTCCCCTCCTCCAAGGGGTTGGCTCCACATATAAATCGATGGACCATTGATATCATATGGCTTCGGCCGCGTAGGTTCGAACCCTGCTCGTGTCGTCTTTTTTGCCAACCGGGCAGTCCATGTGCACATGGACTTTGTGTACTTTTTGGAGTGCGGGAAAAAAAAGGGAAGTAAAAAGGAAAGGTACGCACTGAAAGCAACAGTTAGTCAGCGGAATCGGCCTTTGTAAAGAACAAACAAAGGGATTATTATTTTATTGTTGTTAACATTATCCGACACGTGACCTTCAACTTGAAGGCAACTCTCCGCAATCTCAGTTTCCAAGGTACGCCGGCGGCTCCCGTCAACTTCCCGGATTTGTTGGAGTTATCCGCCAACTGCCCGTATGCCTACCGTGGATTGTCCGGGTCAGTTCCCTGGTAGGTAGTACAACCCCTTGGTTGACCGGCTGCGGATGGAAAAAAGGGACAGGTGGTTTCGGTCGCAGGAAAGAGGAAAGATGAATGGAGGACGACATAATGACGGTTGGGCCGCCCTCACTAGAACTTGGTCTAAAGAGCTAATAGCAAGAGCTGGAGATACGCAGATAACTAGGTGGGCAAATATATCAGAAGGAATGGATAGGTATGGTGATAATATTGAACGGTTCGCTGCCTCCGGTTTGGGACCAGCCTGGGGCTGTATAACCAGCGATACCTGGGGGTTCGGTCCTTACCGGCCCGTGGAGGCTATCTCTGTATTTCCCAACCCCAGCCTTTGTTTTTATCAGTTTATACGTGTAACAAATATGATAAAAAAGTCGGAAAATTCAAACATGCTGCATCTAGTATCTAAGCATTTATATAGAGTTCGAATTTTAACATAGGACAGATGCTTTCGTTCATTCACGTTAGAAAAAAAAGAACAGGAATGTAAAAATCTGCAGCGCAAACTCCCCGCTACAATATGTACCTATCTATCTACATGGAGAACAATCCAATCAGTATCCCAAGTCAAGTCAGCAATGCATTTATTCCGCACATCTGCTCCTTAGGTACTTACCACCTTTGTGGAATCCATTTGTTGCCTTTTCCTTATCGCCTTAGAGGCTGCAGACAAAATGGTGAAATGGAGGGAGATGAAAACGGGGGGTTATACCTGTTGGCATAGTTGTCTGCCTTCCCAATTTGGCAGGAACTCAACTTGACCATGGACAAATCCGTTACTACTCGATTGGACTGGGAAACCACACTCCAACAGCAGTAGTACGCGACCGGACATCTGCCCCAGTGAAGGTGTATAAAGAGCACCAACCAATGGGACCTGGCATCAGTGAGGAATATCTTCTAGATCCGGGTGGTCCTGAGCAAACAACAGAGTATGTCATTTATCTATAGCCACGGAGACTCAGGCCGGTCGGCCCCTCACAGACAATCAAAGAGAACAAATAAGAAGGGAGTGAACCGCGCGACGAGATTTCATGTATTGTGCTTTCCTCATCCATGTCAATATCCGTAGGTATGTACCAAGTAGATACTAATAATCGTGTACGATTGAGAGCATGCGATTACGCTATTTACCTAACTCTTCCGCTGTAGAATTCAGCCCTATTGACCACCCAGCAAACTTTCTGCTGAGACTCAGAGAGAATCCATCTGGGATGCCCTCGTTCTTATCGATCCAAGACTCTGGAGAGAGTAGAAGGAGATGATGGATCTTTAGAACTTTGCTGCAATCTTCAACAGTCGTGAATACTCTTTTAGAATTAAGCATTTGGTGTCCCGAAGACGAAACAGCAGCAAGCAGCGTTGCCTCAGTGGAATCTGATAAGTGATGGAGTTTCAACCACACTGCTCTGTATCTGCTCAAGAGCTGAGCCCTGGAGATAAGCCAGTCCGGCGGCTTAGGAGAGATGGCCTCCAGGAATCGAAATAGCGAGGAAAGCGATGGAGAGGAGTAGCCTATATGAAAGACTAATCAGTCAGCTGAAACTGAAATACTCAGAAAACACTACTCAGGCTAACTGACATTCTGGCTGTGTCGCTAATCTCAACACAATTAATTCCAGATTTTTGGTGTCAGCCTCAAATGAGCTGTTTAGAATGTTGTCTATCCTATCATGATCAAGCTGGAACGATTCTGAAATGTGGTTTCGAAACTCCTGCCCTTCGGCACTAATCTTTGGTAAGTTTATGGGGCAATAAATGCATTTAATACGGTACGACCCGTAACATGATCAGATAGTGAACATGACTTCGCTCGATCTTTATCGCCCTTTTCAATGTACGCGGCCGCGAAGCATTGGTCATGTAAGGTAGACGTGGAGTAAATGTATAGGAGCGAGAGAAGTCAAACAGACCAATATCATGGAATTCGCCTGGAAGTCTGAAGTGCTCCTCTTTTATATCACAGTGGGTTATCGCCAGGGTATGCAGTAACTGTAAGGATTCGCAACCTGTCAATTAGGAGTGATTCATACGGCTTTGCCTCCAACTCAGGGAGCTTAATCTCTTTGCGTCTTTCTCGAATTTCCTCCACGTTCCTTGTGAGATGGATGGGAATGTCTGCTGAGAGCAAGCATGTTGATTCCAGGTCAGATCGAAGAGGTTCCATCACGATCCCTCGGGGAAATGCTAAATATGAGGAAGGATAATGGCGACGGGTAAGGTTGAAAGTCCCATGATATTTGGGAACGAAATTCTTCAGAGGCCGAGGACAAAAATCGACTGATCCGTTGGAATGCGCGCTGTTTAAAAAGAAAGGGGTCTGCGTCATTTTGAACATCTTGCCAACCATGCACATTGGAACGTCTGCGCTCCAGTTGACTTCTTGCATCCTGTTCAGTGTATGTCTTGAACTGACTTCATGTTAGGTCCTGGAGCCGGTCTTGTGTTTGAGGAACATACAGTCTTGACAATGAAGCGAGCTTTCCGTCCTTCGCAGAGTGCAATTGCAGAACAGACAAAAGTTGGACATTCAGGTGGTCGTTCATTCAAGGGCTTATGAAGCATGAGCTTTTCATAGACAAACTCCTGTGGACCATGATCATCGGGATCTGTGACCAGTCCTTTCGCAAGCCAGGAATAGAGTCGCATCCTTCGAAAAATGCTTTCGACCATGCTTCATCCATGGTGATGGTGAATCGGCATACTTAGGAGGTATCCAGAGAGCTCGTAGAGCAAGTCAACCACATTCTCGAGAATCACACCAGATCCTCCTACCGCGCGCATTCACAGAAACGTGCAATCCAGCGTGCCTCAATCCGCGCCATAAAAGGTGATTTCCCGGAAATTGCAGTCTGCAAGCCCGAAGAGAATGTTTCTCTGCGGTACCTCCTGTCCTGCGTCGCGTAAACAGACTAGGCTAGCTGATTATCTAAGTCATGGCATTAACGAGACAACCTGCATCCATGATCTCGAGGCATCCAGTCCGTCCTTACAGTACTTGCCAAAGCATTTTTCACAGCTATATCTTGCCACGGGATAAATTGCGGCGCTTGTTTCTCTCGGTATCGGGTATCCATCACCGGGCAAGAGTACATACTATAAAACAGGGAAAGATCCAAGACCCAAAGGATAGGTAGGTTTGGTATGTACGGGAGGTTAAACATCTTGCACATGGGCTAATGTACAATAATACAACCGTTAAAAGCGCCGTGAACGAACCAGTAGCGTACAAGTAGTATCTAGAACACATGGGAGAATCTTCGAGCACATGATTCTGACATAGTAGTCGAGAGAAGTTCCGAGACAGGATGTAGAGACCCAAACATTCCCCACGTTAGAATGGAATAGCCTGCGGTATCCCTCTCGGGCTGCAACAGCATATCCATGTCCCCAGAGCTCGCTTTTTGATCTCCGTTTCAGGGTTTATTAAGAAAGTGTCATGGGTATGTTTTGTATCCAACCAACCCAACTCCTTTCCTTCGATAACTTCGCAACACGCCGTACAGAGACGAAGGCTTCTTTCTTCTTCTCCGTCTTCAAACCCGCGCAGGTCTGTTATTTATTTCCCTTGGCGCTGCTTGTGCTTCGGGTTCTTCGAGCTGTTGGAGAATCGTATCAGCATCGACATCGGAAATATCTACTTATAGAATGACAGGACTTACCAGATGATGTAAACCCTGTTCTTTCTCCGAACGGGCTATCAATTCGCAGAATTAGCATCCTATCTCTGCAACCCATGGACACAAAACCTCCTCTCTCCATCCAATCCGCCAAATGAGAGGAAAAAGCGCCATACCTTGCAGCCATCACAAAGTCTCTTCACCGACGACCGCGTCTTCATACCCCGAACCTGCTCGAGTGATCGCACTGCCGTCGCAACGCCGCCATTGTTGCTCTGTTGCGTAAATCGCAGGCTCCGCAGACTGTTTCCGGAAGGTATTCTGGCCAATTGCGAGAAGAAGCGCTGTGAAAGAGAGGACTGGGAAGATGCCCCGCGGGAGAAGACGGGGAGGGCTCGGAAGAGCGAGAGGGAGCGGAGGGAGAACATGGTTGCGCCGCCGCCTGTTCTAACCGGGAATGTCTTCGTACTGTTCAGGGAAATTGAATTGGTTCTCTCCCAGATTCCGCTCGCCGTCCTGTCTCTGCGGAATGGAAGATGAATGAGAAGCTCTCAAGGTTCTCGGCTTCCCTCGTCGCGGTCGTCTGGAGGTTTCCGGATCGGAGCAAACACTGCCCGGGGATTCTGTATCGCCGGTGTTCCGATCGCGGAGCAAACTGCACTCCGGTTGGTTGGTCGATTGGCTGTCTATAGAGCATGTACTGTACTTCCTCACGCTTTCAAAGAATAAATTATAAAATGAACTTTATTCGATCGTCCACGAACTATGTATCAAGGAGTCTAAATCTGTAATTTATAGAACCATGGTGGACACAGTCAGAAATTCATCATGTATACCGCCTTAGATCCGAACGCCAAGCAAAGAGAAAACAGCATCAACACGCACATCACCCCTCCACGCCTTTCAACATCTACCCATTGCAATTTGGTAACAGTCTAGTCATATACATAGATTAAAAAAAAGTCTTTCACTGCTTTCTAATCGGCACGCAGGAACATCTTGTATGTAGGTGAGTCCGTGCACTCCTTGAACGGGTAGCCCAGAGTGTTGAGGAACCCTTCGAGGTCTTCCTTCTCACCCTCCGGGCATTGAATTCCCGCCAGCACCTTACCGATGTCACCACCATAATTCCGGTAGTGGAAGAGCGAAATGTTCTGGTGCGGGTGCATGGTCGTAAGGAACTTGGCAAGGGCGCCAGGGCGCTCGGGGAATTCAAACATAAACAGGCGTTCATCCTTCACGTTGCTGCGACCACCAACAAGGTATCGGATATGGGTCTTCGCAAGCTCGTCATCACTGATGTCTGTTGCGCTCATGCCGCTATTCTCCAACTCGGAAATGATGTAGGCCAGTTCATCCCGACCCGTAGATTTGGGCAAGGAAATGCCCATGAGGACATCGGCTGTGTCGTCTCGCGCATATCTGTAGCTGAAAGCCGTGATTGCCTGGGGCATCACGACATCGACCAGTTTGGCGAAGGCGCCAGGGCGTTCGGGAATGGTGATACTCAAGAGAGCCTCCTTCCTTTCCCCCAGAGCAGCACGCTCTGCGACGAAGCTAAGTCTGTCAAAGTTCATGTTCGCACCGGATGTGACGGCAACCAGCTCACGCTTGGTGTTAGGGCTGGGGTATTTGGCGACATATTTCTTGAGACCAGCAAGGGCAAGAGCACCCGCTGGTTCGACAATGGACCTAGTGTCCTCGAAGACATCCTTGATGGCAGCGCAGGTCTCATCGGTAGAAACCTGGATGATCTCATCCACGACCTCCCTGCATAGGCGGAATGTCTCTTCACCGACAGCCTTAACAGCCGCGCCATCTGCGAAAAGTCCAACTTCCTTAAGGGTCACCCTCTTGCCCTTTTGGAGAGACTGGACCATAGCATTAGCGTCGTGGGTCTCCACTCCAATAATCTTGACGTGCGGGGCAATCCGCTTGATGTAGACTCCAACACCGGCGATCAACCCTCCACCACCGACGCAGCAAAACACGGCCTCCAGATTCTGCAAATTCGCTTGGCGCACAATTTCCATTCCAATAGTTCCCTGGCCGGCGATAACGTAGGGATCATCGAAGGGAGGAATGTTCGTAAGGTCGTGCACCTTTTCCAGGCGGTGAGCTTCCTCCTTTGCGGCGTCGAAGTCATTCCCATGTAAGACAACAGTGCCGCCCAACCGCGAGACATTGCGGTGCTTGATGGCCGGGGTGCCGGACGGCATGACGATGGTCGCTGGGATCTTGAGTTTCCGCGCCGAGTAGGCAACGCCTTGCGCATGGTTGCCTGGGAGAAAATATATGAGTGGTAGAATTCAAGGTCTGCTCGGAACGATAATCTAACCTGCAGAGCATGCAATGACGCCCTTCCATCTCCTGTCAGGGTGCAGATGAGCCATCTTGTTGTACGCTCCGCGGAGCTTGAAGCTGAACACGGGAAGCAAATCTTCCCTCTTCAGCAAAACTCTGCATTCTAGCCGGTTGCTCAAGTTGACGGCGTGTTGAAGAGGGGTTTCATCGGCCACCTCGTAGACGCGCGACGTGAGGATCAATCGGAGGTACTATATACAGATTCCCACACAGTCAGAGCCAGAACATCAGAATGTTTCTTAGGGGCAAAGGTTCTTACGTCTGGGTATCCATTGGGGAGCAAAAAGTCCTCCGGGACATGCCAGTCTTCAGGCAATTTTGTCTCCGCCCGCTCAGAGGGAGGGGTCGGGTTCGCAGCGTACTCGGTCAGCGACAGGCCGCTGAACTTGGGTGTACACGGCGTTGCGGTGCCATTGGTGGATGGCGAGTCGGACATGATCGTTCAAGATATGGAAATCTTCAACTCATATACAAACTTAAATGAAACACGAAATGAAAAATAGAGGTGCAAAGTGGAAGGGGTTGGTGGCGTAAGTAGTATGACTGTCCGTACTGTCTTAGTCGTAAAAAATGGCTTGCTCAGGCGGAACATCCTTAGTCATCAACCCTATCCACGAGCCCTACTTTCCTTTCTAGGATTTGGATGTCGGATCTCGACCATGCTCTGTTTAGACAGCGCAACCACGGCGATTTGGTACTCTATGCGATTGCAATTGAAAAACATTTTCGATCCTATTTTTACCAACTAAACATTATATACACCAAAATTTCTGAATATGGGGAAAACTGCCTTTCTATTTATTCTATCGTTTTCTTTATTCTCTCCGCCTTTTATTATGTAATCCAATACATGCACATAGGTAACTTATACATTCCATCAGTATTCAAAACACCACGAAGCGTCTCACATACCATTCATGACGAGTCTTCATCTATCATGTACCTACCCATCTTCCTTGGTGTGATACGCTTCGCGAACATCGTGTCGATCTCGTCGAAGGTCCGCCCCTTCAGCTCGGGTATATAGAAAAAGGAAACAACAGTCGCCCAGAGTGCGAGACCCCCGAAAACAAAACCTACTTTCCCCCGCATATTTCCGGCATCAGGGTTCACCATGTAAGGCACTGCGATGTTCATCGCTATTCCAAAGACTGACTGCACGGCTGTAGCAAGGGCAGTCGTCTTGGCCCGCAATCTAGGGGAGGAGACTTCCCCGAGGAGAACAAATGCGACTGAGCCAATGGTGATTTGATATATGAAACAGTAAACAACCGTGAAAGAGGCCTGCGTCCAGTTTGCAGCGTTCGTGGGGACAACATCCAAGATACCGATAAGCAGAAGGCAGATAGTGAGACTTATCATGCCGGTGAGGAATATCTTGCGTCGCCCGTAGGAACTGATGACCACCCAGGACAGTATATTTCCAACCAGACCGCACGCGGTGACTCCAACGCCAAGGCTGAATGAATCCGACGTGGGAAGCCCGGCGAGTTCAAAGAAGTAAGTTGAGAAACTGATAACAAAGATGATACCAGTAAAGTGTTGGCAGATGAAGACTCCCGTTGAGATCCCTGTTCTGATGAGGTTGGTTCCCTGGAAGCATTCGACCCAGCTACTTTCCGGAAGGGCAAGTTCCTCGGCCACTGTTGTCTGAATAGCCTTCAGTTTGACTTCAATGTTTGTATTTCTGCCGTACAGCCTTTGAAGAGCATGGCGAGCGCCATCAAGGTCATTACGGTGCACGAGATACCATGGTGACTCTACAGAGAAAGGGAGGCCAATAGCAAAAAAGGCTAATAACGTTTTGGCACGAGTTAATTAACATGCATTAGAGTTCGCGGGGATGTGACCTACCAATAAAGAAGAACTGAACAGCAAAAGGTCCACGGTAGGCCCAGCTATCATTTCGACCACCGAAACCCCTAATAGCAGCGTTGGAAAGTAATTGCCCGACAACAATGCCAAGATTGACGCCTGCCGTTGTGATACCTCGGAGTACAACCGGAGAGATCTTAACCCGGCGCTGAATTTAGAATCATGATATGATGGGTTTTTCAGGGTAAGACCAGTGACATACCTCCGAGCAGTACAGCGGTCCAATAGTCAAATAGAAACCCAGACCAACGCCCAGAATAAGTTTGCTGATCAGGAACGCGGGCCGAACTGCGGAGAAGATCTCCCCAAAGATACCTCCACAAGAGAAGACAACGCCGACCGCAAGGCCCCACCTTCTGCCAAGTCGATCCGCAATGATGCTGCACAAAAATCCTCCGACGAACTGACCTACCGATGAAATCATGTTGAATGCGCTCAACCAGGCAGCAGGGATCGTGGGCTCGCCCTCATATATGTATCCAAACTTTCTTCGGAATTCTGGAACCGAAATGACCGCACCGTTGACCTGCGCATCGAAGCCCCTGGACGAGAGATACGATCAATTCTGGAAGTCGACGGAGAAAAACAGACATGGGACAGGCTTACCACCCAACGGCGCTCACAGCAAAGAAAAATGCCCACCAGACAAGCGCTGGATAGTTTCGAACCACATCCCACGGAGACAACTGGTGCTCCTCCTTCATGCTGCGAAGTCTATCCAAAGCAACCTCGTCGTCAGGCTCTGCAAGGCCATCTTGGGACTTCCTTGCCATCGTTATCGTGACAGGTGCTTCAATAGTAGTCGAAATTGACAATAATGAACACCCACAAGCACTCAGAGATGTGGCAAGAAATGCTCCCAGCTGAACCGAGCAGTTCGTATTCAAGGTCGACGGTTCATGCTCGATCTTTTGTCATTCCCCCGGGCAGCCGTCAGGACAACCGACGAATTGTATTTAGTATTGTCTTCTGTCCCCTGTCAGCTGCTTACTCGGATCTTGAGCTGAAAGCGACAGCATGATCGTACAACGCAGCCTTGGGCCAGGAGAGATATATTTTCCATCTCCCCGGCACTAGGCCAATAACAGGATGAGGCCGGAACTGAAGAAACTGGCCAAGGGAAGACGGTCTGGAGCTGGGGCGCAGTGGCCATTTTTTATCCCCGAAATCCCCAGACTTTGCTTCTTCCCCAATTCCAGATACCTCCCAGGGACGTGATGACTAGAGACTCATGTCCATCTCATACTTGTGCCAGATGATCGCTGCCCGGAGGTCCTGTACACTACATGAGCGATTCCCTGCAGTATCTGTTCCATGCTGTCGAGCCAGAGCTTCCATCGCTCGGTGTTGCGCCAGCCCCGCCGGTCCCGCGGTCTCGACCCTGTCGAGCGCTGGCGATCCCGGCCGTGCTCTTCTCCCTGCTCCATCCACCCGTAAACGCCCTGCACCCAGGAGACAGCAACATATCCTCGCAAGCGTGCGAACAAGGCCTGTCAGGTCTGCGGAGCCCGCAGGACCAAGTGCGATAATAAGAAACCGTCATGTTCGTTCTGTGAGGTGGGAGCCAGGTGCATAACGAGCGCGATGGATCTGTTGTCGTAAGTCTATCCAGCGATCAGATGGCGCATTTTCACCTCTCCATGCGGACCATTCCAAACTATCTGTTCTGCTCAGTTTCGACCCAGCTAGCTTGGTTATTCTCGAGCGACTGGATCGGCTGGAGCAGCCTGTTCGCTCCAAATTTAGAGACGATGGATATACCGAAGATCCCCCTGTCGGAGTCTGACGATCCTGTGGCGCATGGATCGCCACTATCGAACCAGCCCTTCGGATCTGACTGCAACACTATCACAACCGAAACGGCGCTCTCATAGCCCATCTTTCGGAACAGATTGGACTCTCATTTGGACATTAAAGCTTCGCTCAATGGGCCGGATCTCCACACGGTGTCAGACCATTCTCCTACGGGGGAACATACCTAATGCTCTGGGAAAAGAATCTTGAACTGGAGACCTCCAAGAGACTTGACAGTTTTCTCCAGCGCCTTCACCCGGCTAACACTGTCCTTAATGTCCGCCGTATCCGCCGCTACGTGGATCAAGCTTCCATTAAAAGAATTTATTGGGGTGTGCAGTCCTGCATTGTGGTTCATATTATGCTTTCTACTCATGATGAAACCGGATCTGAATGATGCAATGTTTTCCCTATAGCTTCTCCTATGCGCTCTGGGATCAATCGCTGAAGCGTTTCATACTCAATACGAGACCGAGTCTGTTGTTGCGAAAAACTCTTCGAGCTTTGTGCTTGCAAGATCTTTGAGGCTTCCCAGAAACGGATTGATATCCTTATGAGCAAAGGTGGGGTTTTAGAAGCTCAATGCCTCTTTTTACTCTGGCTCTACCTCATGACGCTCAAGAAGCCAATGGAGGCATGGAGATTCTTTGTTCAAATAGGTGCTATCTCACAAGGTTTTGACTTTCCAAGGAAACCCCTTAGACCTGAGCTAATAGCTAGCCTTGAATTCAGATGCCAGCAGTCAACACAGGAGAGCATGTCTTGGACTTATCTGAAGTTGGAGATATAAGGCACACCAATTTTCGGTCCGTCGCATTCTATGTCAATATGATGACGGCCGCTATTCCATCGGTGAAGTTCGTATGGAATTGTCCATGCAGGGGTCTGGACTGCAGGACCTGTCGTATCTGAGGTTCTTCACAGGCCCTCCATCTGAGGGTCTGGAACATGATGCAGCTAGGGCTTGGTACTTATATCTTACGGAGATTACGTTGAGAAGGCCCGCCAACTGTATTGTCTATCACCTCTTCCGGAATCAGGAAGAGAGTCGATTCTTCTGTACCGCACATATGGTAGTCTACAGCGGCCTTCGAAATGCAGGCTGCAGGATTGGCAAGCCTTCACCATTTAAGCCCTTGCGCGATCCCTCGTTTTAACAACTTGCACAGGATGGCTTCACTACCTCCGATATTCTCGTGAGCGACCCCAGAAAAGGAAGACGATGTGCTGAAATTTGTGCTTCGTAGGCACCTCCCCGACTGCTACAAAGGGATGTACTTTCCATTCATTGTCGAAACGATCAACTACAGCTGGTGGAACCCAGTCATCGATGGGTACGCCAGAAAAGGTCTACAGATGTCTGTAGACAGGATCCGCGAGAACAAGCCGGGCTTCAGCTACCGTCACCACGGCACGTGGCTCGATCGTGCACGCGAAGTGCATTAATTGGATCTCATACCAGAGGGCTGGAAGGAAGCAGTCGTAAGTGCGATGGATATGCCTCGCTTTTGGGGGAGGACGAAGTCAGCGACGCACGCGACCGACTTCATGTCATTTCGCAGCTGGTGATAGACCTCGGTTATAAGTCTTGGCGTTGGGAAAACTGGTCATCTCAAAAGATAAAAGCCAGGGATTTATATGAATGGACACGATCTGCGTCAGTGCCTTGTGCAAAGGTGCATATTTTTGTGCATCGGACTGAAACGAGGACCCATGGGCATGTCATTTGGAAATTTTTGGACTCTAACCTGTCTCTCCCATATTGAGACTTTCGTTCCGTCAATGTAGACTTAAAATGTATACACATTGGAAAAGTGATAATTGCCTGTTCCAACGCGCGAGGAGATAAATAAGTAGAAGCACAGACCCGTGGACCTTACACCATCTTACTAAAAATGTTAATATTCCGTACGCTTGATCTTTCGCTCAATACGGCTTATCTCGAAGACACCAGCTGAAATTATCACCTTTCCTCGGCACTGAACAGGCTATTGACAGTAATTACGCCATAAAAAAGAACCACAACGATCGACAATCCATGCATACAGAGTACGCAATAAATAACTCATGCAAGTCTGGATGACCGGAACATGGGCGGCCGTATTGCTCTTACCGTACGTTATGCAGGGATGTAACAAAAAAATGTCTTGGCACCGAATCCCTCTCAATCCCCCTCTCGGCCCCGACGTCATGCCGATAGCGCGACAGCTTTGCGGTCCGTGATATATCCTTCGTTTCTAACGGGGAAATAAGAGACACAGACAATTGGGGGTTATTTTGTCTTCTTTGTCTAACATTGTCTTAACTGTTTTCTCTTCGATCGCCCTTCCTGTTATCGTTTCGTCGGAGGTAAAAAGGAAAAAAAGAGGCACCGCGCAGATCGGATCGGAGATTCATCAGCAAGCTCCTCCTCCACCACTTCACTTCCAATTCCGTCACATCCCACTCTTTTTCAAAGGAGAACGAACGAGCTGGCCAACTTTGTGTGGCTAGCTCAGTACAAATTTTAAGCGCCCACAATGAGTGACAACCCCATGCCGTCGTCGTTCGACGGCAACCCGTACGTTACCGACGGACCTAGCAAATTTCCATTGCGGGAGAAGCGTTTTGGTCCAAGCTAACATAATTTTCATTTCTCTAGTGAGTTTAAAGAAGAGACCGCAGGCCAGAAGCTCCGGAGACGTCTAAGGGAAGAGCCTCTTATTCCGCTGGGTATGTGTCTCGCCCGCAGTCGCACTTCTTCCTGTCCACAGAAATCCGAACCATATCTTTTCCCGCATCTCCAGAATACATATCTAACCTCTGACCTGCTGTTTACAGGATGCGCCGCAACCTCCTACGCCCTCTACCGCGCCTACCGCTCCATGAAAGCCAAGGACTCGGTCGAACTGAACCGCATGTTCCGCGCCCGTATCTACGCCCAGGCCTTCACCCTCCTGGCCGTCGTCGCCGGCGGCATGTACTACAAGAACGAGCGGCAGCAGCGGAAAGAATTCGAGCGCGCCCTCGAGGCCCGCAAGCAGCAGGAGAAGCGCGACGCATGGCTGCGCGAGCTGGAGATCAGAGACAAGGAGGACCGCGACTGGAGGGAGAGGCATGCCGCGATCGAGGCTGCCGCGAAGGAGGCCGCAAAGGGTGGGCCGAGACCTGCGCCGGCTGCGGCAGCTTCTGCGATGGCCTCGGATCAGAGTAGGACGGCTGAGGCGCCGGTTGAGGTGTCGGAGGAGAAGAAGAAGGGTGGGGTGTTGGATGCGGTGAAGTCGTTGCTTTCGGGAGGTAAGTGAGTAAGTGGGTGGGGAGAGGATTGGATGAATGAATGAATGGACAAACACAGAGATGGAGAGAGAAATTGTGAGTGAATCGCCTGATCTATGTCTCTTCGATGTATGTATGTACGTGTATTCTATCTAGGGTCAACGGAAACGGAGAAATTCTACTTTCCACGCAGCTCAAGATCGTCTCCGACTGCATGTCCCGAAGATAGTGGTCCTGCTTGAGCGTGCAATGTGTCGGAGGTTGGCTTGCTATAGAGCCGGCTACAATCTAAAAACCAGCCCGGTTTCGAAAGGGTTCAAAATGAAAGGATTCGGCATTCCAACGCGTCTCATATCGACACTTCAGCGTGCGGCCTGTTCATCGATATACCGTTTGATCGTATCGAACTCTGTCTTTCCAGTCTATACGCAAGCTGTCAGCACCAAAAAAACCATCCTCTGCCGCTAAATATCCACATGAAAATGACATCTTACGGAAATCAGATATCGAATCTGACTCTAAAACAACGGTATTATGTCAGTCCCTGTTGATGATCAATTTAAACAGATGATATGGAGATGAGCAACATACCGTGTCCGTGACATTGCGATTGCGCTCGAACTCATGCCGCGCGTGATTGCGCAGCTCGTCACGTGTTGCGGATTTGGGGATTTCTGAAAGAAAGTATATCAGCACATGCTGTGCTTCAAAGAATCCAAATATGAAGTTCAATCAAATCAGAGTGTGTATCAGGATCATAAAAAAGGAACTCACTGTTCAAAGCCCTAACAATGTCCCGCCAGAGCCCGAGCACACGTTGCCGTTGTATAAACTGCGTTTTGGGAGCGTTTAGCAGGCAGCTCCTTTAGAGAGGAGTAAAAACACCAACCTCATCCAGCCCGAGGGCTGGCTTCTTTAGCTTTGAGGGCTGGCCGCGGGAGACAGCAGCCAGAAGCTTAATCGATTGGCGCATGGGCCCAGTTACATGTGCATATACTAGGGAATGGGGAGGAGATCGTGATGTCTCTTAGCCGGCATAAGGTCGTTGATGGCCGAGCGGAGAGACCGCCGAGCTGCTCACCTCACTGAAGGCCCGAGGCGGCAGAATTAAAGGCGGTGAGATAGTACAAACCACTCCGCAATTCAATTGGCATATCAAGTGCTGGTGATGCGCAAGGCATCACCTCAGTCCCACAGAAGATGAGGATTGTGGGGTGATATGTGAGGTCTCACTGGATTCCCACGTGACAATGATGAGAAGCAGTGACGAGATGCGCGCAATCAGTTGACTCCTCTATTTGTGGTGGAAACATCTATTCTGCACAAGTCCACATCAGTAGTGGGGTATGCTTAGGTATCCAACCTGGAGTGTCGCCCGTTGTATTTCCACATCGCAGTTCTCTTTGCTCGTTCGCCCTGGTGCTCCTTGGATTATATCATCAGCGGTGCCACGTGTGGTGAGTTTCGGCTTGCCGAAGAAGGCAGGAGACTACTTTGGAAAAAGTGCAAAGACGAGATCCGGGGTTGTGTTTTCTGGGGTAGTTCTGATCCCTCAAGCTCTCGGCCGAGCTCGTAACCTTTATCAACCTCTGCGTAAAAGTTCCTTTGCGCGATATTTGCTGCTCGGCTGATGCGAGGTAGAGTGCAACACCGTCCACAGGCACGAAAGAAAGCGCAAGAGCAGAGAAAGTCAAACCTTATGCGACGACACATCCGACGTTCACCAACTCCATGTTCTGGACATCACCTCCCTCCCAAAACACCAACCACAAGCGCGGCAATAACACACATCGAGCTCCCATCCTAGGACTCTTTGACACGTTCGGGGTTTGCCCAGAGTCTGGAGTACAGTCGCCCGCTCAGACACCGGTCCGAGTGATGCGCGAACGGCGGCGGCGCAGATGCGGCGGCTCTTGGATGGCGAGAAAACTCCGTGCCCAGGACTCGGCATGCTGTCAACCACACGAATCATAAGCTTTCTCGTCCAGACTCAAGACTTCAGCGCAGAAAGCCGAGAAAAGCACAGACGCGGAGTTGCCGTTTGAACGTCTTGGAAGGCATAAATGAAAAGAAGTTGTATGCCAGCCAGCCTCTCAAACCTCCACCCGGGAGTCTTGAACGGCACTTTAATTCAGCCGCCCCCAAGTACGTTGGTATCATCAAGCAACCGGGAATTCTTGGCCGGGGAGATGGCCGCGGGGTATACCCCTGTTCGTACACCACAGCGTGAAACCACTGGCGCTCTCCACAATTGCCTGCTCGAGCAGTTCACCCGGCACGCAGAAAAAGCAACATCATTTGTGCGCTGTGAGAACGTGTTTGCGGGTGCTGTCAGTTCTTGCTACCTACCTAACTGTTTAGGGGTGAGGTGATATATTTCAATACTCTGTTGAAGATCTAAAAAGCAACACGCAGCCTGCCACATGTGCGGAACAATACCTGACCCCCCAGGTTGTGTATGAGGCATCAAGTACCGGGCTCTCCTCTTCACTCTCGTGAACTGAAGCGGAAGGATTTTCGCCAAGAGGTTCTGGTCTTTGGGTAGCCTTGGCTCTATGTCTTCTAGATGGGGAATCTTTGTACTTCTCCTCGTTGACGTCGTAGCCAGTTGCTACGACGCCACAACACGAGATCAGCGTCCTTCCAAGACTTCCCATCTGTTGTTCCATGATTAGTGCCCCCCATTCTACTTTTCATACTCCGCATTCTCCCGTTCCCCATCTTGCTTGCAGATAACAATGCAGCTGGAGGAAGATTGGTCAATGCAACGGCGTCAGTAGCACGAGACCAGCATTCCCCGTGGGGAGCTGTCACGATGATTCCACGCTTCGATCGGCAGTTCATGCATTATTGCCATGTGTGAGGTCATCCGGCCAGAGGAGAATAAATAGAGTGTGGTCAACCTTGCTTCAGGATGTAGTTCTGAGCTAGAAATATCTCTTCTCCTCAACTCCCTATGTTGTTGAATTAACCTGCTTCGTCTTTACCTCTTGACCCCTTCTTTGCTTATTGAGCTGCCCCGGAGGTGGGCCGTTAGAAATGGCTTACAACAAGGAGACTGCTTCCTCGATCAAGGGAATCGATGAGCAGCGGGAACGTGTCTTCACGGATGTTCCTGAGAAAGACCGGGCCCAAGCTGTTGACTACTCTGGCGCACAGACTGTCCGCAGCCCAGAAGAAATCAAGCTGGTGAGGAAACTGGACTTATGGATCATGGTGAGTGCATTATTACCAGGGATAAACATGTTAGGGAGAGGATATACTGACGTCTGTCTCAGCCGACTCTATGGTTAATGTATTGGTTGAACTACTTGGACCGCAATGCAATTGCCCTGGCCCGCCTGAACAATCTAGAGGAGGATCTGAACTTAACGGGTTCTCGTGAGTACTCCATCTGCTGATAGTCTGGCTTTCCTTTATAATATACCTAAGAGTATCTCTTTACTAAAAACCTTCCTTTCCATTTAACTAATCTCTCAATTCTAGAGTATCAGACGTGTGTGTCCATCCTCTTTGTTGGCTACCTGATTGGCCAGGTCCCTTCCAACATGTTCATCACAAGGACGCGGCCTTCTTATTACATGTCAGGGTGCATGGCACTTTGGGCAGTCATCTCCGCCCTTACCGCGGTCTCTAAGGATTATACGGGCCTGCTACTGACGCGGTTCTTCCTGGGGGTGACGGAAGCTCCGTACTACCCAGGCGCTCTGTACATGCTCTCAATCTTTTATACCCGCAAAGAGATCGCTACCCGGATCTCCATTCTCTACACGGGTAACATTCTGGCCACGGCATTTGCAGGTCTTATTGCTGCCGGCATATTTTATGGAATGGATGACTTAGGAGGAATCCATGGTTGGCAATGGCTTTTCATTCTTCAAGGTGCAGTTACCTTCGTCATCGCTGTCGGCTCTGCCTTCACTCTTCCCGATGACCCCATGCATACTCGCTGGTTGACGGCCGAAGAGCGGCAACTTGCCCACGATCGCATTGTCCGAGACACCGTTGGCCAGAGGTCAATGACGACCACCTTTGCCGGCCTCAAGGAAGCCGCGAAGGACTACCGCGTCTGGATATTCGCATTCATGCAGCATTTCCATCTTGCAGCAAACGGCTTTAAAAACTTCTTTCCCACAGTCGTCGAGACGCTTGGCTTCAACACGACCATCACTCTTTTGCTGACCTGTCCACCCTACCTGATCGCAGGCATCATCTCAGTTCTCTGGTCGATAAGCTCAGGTCGGTTCAACGAGCGGACATGGCACATCACTATTGCGAAGACGATCGCAGTAATCGGGTTTGCACTTGGATGTGCTACGCTTAATATGGGAGCCAGATACACTGCCATGATAATATTCTCTATCGGTACATACGCGGTGAACTCAGTCATCCTGGGCTGGGTTGGTGCGACCTGCGGGCAGACCAAAGAAAAGAAATCGAGCGCGCTTGCCATTGTCAATACGGTTGCAAACGTCTCGTTCGTGTGGACACCGGTATGTCCTTCTCCCTGGATTGACTTCTCCAAGTCTTAAAAATATACCTATGCATTGATCTGACTGCGACAAACAGTACCTCTGGCCTTCCTCTGACGAGCCACGCTATGTCATTGCCATGTCAAGCAGTGCTGCCTTTTCTGTGGCAACCGCCACGCTGGCCTGGATTATGAAGTTCATTCTGGTTCGAGCCAACCGGAAGCTCAGGCAGAGCAACGACGAGGTCACCCTTTTCTACGCGTACTGAGTCGTAGATTTTCTTGATCTTGGAAGGCTACTATTTTCCCAGATGCGTTTGGTGAGGACCATGGTCCGAAGCATGAGGTACTGTTGTAGCGCCTCGTTGGTTGCGGGGCGATGGTTAGGATTGATAGCTTTGAATAATGCGGTACTATATATATGTATGGAGATATGAGGATATGGATTAGCGAAAATGTCATTTTCATTCATCAGCGTCAGAAAGATGTACTTCGACTTCTACCTATTAGGGTTAAATATGTGCCCCTTTTTTTTTCGGTTCAAAAACGTTGATCTCGGGTAGACTTATAGCTGCGTGTTGGGTTGGGTTGGGTTATATATATTTTCAACCCGGGTAGTGCGGGTTTGGTTAAGGTTCCCAACTCAAACCAACCCAACCTGCAGATTGCAAGTCTAAATTCTCAGGGATCCAACTGTGGGGGAGTAGCAAGCCACCATGGTCAATCAAAGCAAAGATCATACCGACCCAGGCCTTGATTTAAGTACGCAAACTGAACAGACGTCGACGTCGGAATATTGGTGGTGTGTGTATAAATTACACAAAAGAAAAAAAAGAATTGAGCCCAACCCGATTCGAACGGATAACCTTGTGATCTGGAGTCACACGCGCTACCGTTGCGCCATAGGCCCGTTTCTTATCAATCGGTACAGCGGCGCAAAAATTTATGAAGCAACAGCATGAAGTCTAGTACTATTGCTCCGCTTCGCTCCGCAGTAATATTACAGCTGGAATTTCAAAAAGTGACCTGCGCTCTGATTGGTTCTTAAGCCCTACTCTTATTAGCTTATTAAATGTTACACTACATGTGTGACAACAGATCGCTTTGGGCCGTAGGTCTGGGGGTAGTCTAGGAGTCCTACGAGACTATCGTCTAGAGGATTCACCTGACCTGATCATCCTGTATGAAGCTCTCTGAGCTATGTTCTAGTCTCATACCTGATCCCTACCTGCCGCGGTTGCGACGCGGAAAGTTGTGGTCTGTAAATGCCCTCTCTTCTCCCCTCCCATTCTCTTCCTCCCTACGATTTGTATGTATGTATTTTCATTCAACACCACTGCTGATAATCACGTAGGACGGGTTTATATTCAGTAAATTTGCGGTTGGAAAACCCATCTCAGATGGACAAAGGCAGCAAGTCTATCGCCTATGGCACCTGAACATTCCCGAGTTACACATCCACATCGGACATGGCAATTCGTACAGTTGGTTTTTGTGGGCTAATGCGCTCGAAGAAGGGACGTCGTTCTTTTTTTGATACCATAGCAAGAGCAATATGGCCATCCGTTGCCGGAAAGAGTCAAGTCGGCTCAATGGATCATCGAAACTCGGACTCCACCCCCCTCTCGCATGAAGACATCATGGGTGTGTCCAATCTTACAATTCAGTCCAGCGAGTCCCAAGAACTGCTCGTCAACTTTCTGCTGCTATTAGGTGAGAAGAGATCGTATAAGAATATAGTGGAAGCGATCACTGCGGAGCTGTCAAGTAACCCCGAGTTATGGCAGTGGGACAATGCATGTAGAATATCCGATGAGGTCCCAAGCCGGAATCCTCCAATTCAAGCCAGTGTACCAGACACACTTGAACGCAACTGAAGTGTTTGTCTGGAAGAATTGCTCCTTTGCAATCTATTGGGCAAAGTCACACTGTGCAGAAATTACAAATTTGTCATGCGCGCGCCTCCGTTCAGTCGGGATGTAGCTTATGCTGAAAGAAAATACATCTTCTTGTAAGTACTCCTGTCACTAATATAGCTCTCATCGTCCCAAGTTTTAGCTTCTAAGACCAATGCCAGTACAAAGGACGGTTTCGACCTACGTGATGAAGCTGGTGTTTCGTGTTATGCCCACAAAGGAGCTCTGGGTTCTGACATGGTCACTTCTCCCGTCCAACGCCTTTCTAAATGCCAGAACACCGCAGAATTAGGTAACCAACTGGTCCAGCTATGGGAGCAGGAGATAGGGTTAGATTGGGAAAAGACAGCTTCCATGCTGTCTCTTGAATATCATAACAAGGGCAACGCGGAGGGTGAACATTGTCTTCCGAGAAGCTTCTTCACAGGGGAGGGCTTGGAGCTAATTCGGCTAAATTCGAAGGATGATAAATTACGTCGCTATAGAAAAACTGCCACAGCCAGCAGACGAGACTTGGTTGTTGTGGATATGTCTGCAAGAACACTGGCCAGTTGGAGGTACTTTGCTCATAGGGGATCCTGCGAAATAGTCAACGCGTATGGATAATATTAGGGTCCATTTCCAGAGGTGAGTCTCCCATTTTCCAGTGATGATGATGATGATGATGATGCATATTGTGCAAAATGATGACTTGGCTATATTCCAGGTTATTAACCCAATTCGAGTATCGTAACCATCCAAAAATCGCACAAGCCCGGGCTTGGATACGAGATCTTTCTAACCAATGCAAAACCTCGCAGATGATCAAGAACCTTGAATACCTCTGCAGGATCTTAGAAAGGAGAAAGATCCAACTAAGAGACCACGAGAGAATCAAAAAAGAAGGTAAAGACATCAAGATTGCTGGCACTCAGCCCAAGATCATGCCTCTGTGGTCAAACACGGCAGAAACGTCGGACAGGATAGCTGAGGCAACGAGAAAGAAGGGGAGAAAAGCACGTAGATGGTGTGTGGCACATGGAAATAGGAGTAAAGTATGACTAGGATAAGTTATAGCTTTAGTACCTATTCTTAATCCTCGGACTGCAGTGCTCATATTGTTATACAGCACTTTGTGTCAGATACAGGACACATGGAACTTAATTCCTTAGGCATATATAGACTTGATAACCCAACTGTGACGGCGCGGCAGGCATAATACTTGATACCTGTCCTATTTAATAGAGACATATTACTATTATTATTATTAGAATCCTTTTTTCTTTGCTGCTTTTAAAGTAGCTTCTTTTTGGCGATCTACTGGCTGGTTGAATTATATACTGAGGCGAGATGAAAAGCGCTATGATATTGCCTTCCACCAATAGCAAGGGCCCATGGCGCAACGGTAGCGCGTGTGACTCCAGATCACAAGGTTATCCGTTCGAATCGGGTTGGGCTCATCTTTTTTTTATCTTCTACACGATTTACCATCGAGTCTTTCTTTCGGCACAGTTACCTTCACACAACAATCAGGGCCTATGGCGCAACGGTAGCGCGTGTGACTCCAGATCACAAGGTTATCCGTTCAAATCGGGTTGGGCTCATTTTTTGCCTTCTCCCAATTCCTCTCTCCCCTAAAAAGGTGTACTCCCATAGATAAAGATTGTGTACACAAAATAAAGATCTGCCATCCGGTCATGCCTATATGGAATCCCTTGATGGCACCCTACCTTCACAACAATACTTAAATGTTGCAGCAGATTCAACGCCATTACCACTAGGAAGATTTAGAATAATTATTGTGCGCAGATTCAGCATCTAAACCGTAATGTTAGGGTCAGGGCTAGGGCTAGTCACATGACCACCGCTGCATGTTAGCACCTACGCCGACCCCTAAACGGCATAGGCGGGTTCGACCTCGCTTAGTCATCTTTAGATAGCCTAACGTAATCCACCAA
>NW_027192532.1:0-32139 GCF_041956765.1 Thermoascus crustaceus | reverse complement strand
GTGTTACGGCACAGCCTAGGAATCTCCAATAAGGCAATGAGGGGGAGGATCCATCACGTGACAATGGATCAAATCAGCGGGAATGATCCATCCGGATTCTTGATCCAACCTGACCTTTGATCCATCTATAGTCATGATCCACCGGATAGGTATTTCCGGGCAGAACTCAGAGCATGTATATAACACGCTCCTTAACCATGGGGATTAGGACCCCGTGGTCAACTCAAATAGCAATCCCAACAGTAACATTGCTAGTAACGGCCTATCTATCTACCTTTTCCTCTTGTCTTCTGTCCTTCAAGATAAACCCAACGCGCTTCAACCTAGAAGTCCTAGGTCCGCCGTTACAGGTAGAATATGGGACATCATAGGTGTCAGCTGCTGCTTTTGCAGAAGAGATTTGACTCTCTTTAACTGCTTTAATTGCAAGCAGCATACGGCCTTCTATTTGCGCCTTTAATTCAGCAGTCTTTGGTGGCATATTTGATGGAATTTGATATAGTAGTAGATGATGTGGTTGAATAGGGGGGTGGCTCGCTCGTTGGTGGATTACGTTAGTTATCAGGACACGTAACCCGTGTCCCTCTAGAGAAGACACATTCGCATTCCATCACTGCATACAGCAGGTTGACGTATCTTTTGGCACCCTCTCCCCCGTTGCCAGTCGGACTAGCTTTTTCTGAGTTTGCTAATTACTGTCAGGTAGCTTAAAACCACATGGTTTTAGAACAGTAATTTGCAAGCCAGTCAGAGCAGGGGATAACGAAAGACATGACATGGTAGTGTGCGCTGAGCATTGCTGGTGAGGATTGTAGATATCACAGGTGTCTCACAGTTACACATGATACCTTCATGCATTCAGTAACCTGGTACAGTCCCTGGCCTCTGCAAAGGCCAGCTTCTCCAGTCTAGGCGCCAGTCCTTATTATCAGACCGCGAAGGCTTTGCCATATTGACTCGAAAACCTTCCTTGGCAACTCATCTAGTCGATAGCCGTATTTCGCCATTGATTCCACTTCCTTCTGTCTCTCCTCATCGGCACGCTCTCATTGCTTGCCACCCGATCTCAACCACATTCGGCTGGCTCTGACCATTTGCCTCAGTCCTCGTGATGAGATAAGACCGGGACATGTGCGAAACCACCTTATGCGCTCCTCATGGCCAAACGCGGTCAAATAAAATTCCATCGAAAGGAGCTAACGTAATTAACCACCGAGCGACGAATACCACCGAGCGACGAATACCACCGAGCGACGAATTTTCACCGCACCCACTATAATTTTGAAGCTTTTCAACCACGAATACAAATAAATTAGACTATCTAGTAGTTGAATATATAGCTATTTATTAGGACAATTCCTTATGGTATATCCAATAGTCCCACAGCCACTGCAGCGTTGTGGAGCTCACCATCAAGGCATAGCTGTAGGCTCATCAAGCTGCTGAATGAGATTTTGGCCTTCTTGTACAGATAAAAGGGTATCATTGCTTAGAATAGCATGCCTTCTTGCTTTTTTCTAGTTTTCTGCTCAGTCTCAGCTCATAGAGTCCTAATTTCATCTCAAAGAAGAAGATTCATATTCATTGCCATCTGCGCGGCCTTTATGATTGTAACCCATTCACAGTTTCCCTGGATGACTGTACAAGGCCTTTCACTGCGTTCTACTGCAGTAATAACCTTGGAGGTTGAGCAGAGCCCCATTGCAAAGCCAGTTTCATCAAAATTCCAGATGTCATCTTCATGTATGCCATGTTCCTGAATAGCTGCATGTACAGTTTGAAACCATGGTATTATAACTCTTGGATCCTCCTGCTTTGCACACTGGTATGTAATCCTTCAATTATCTCTTGTACACAGCTCAGGATGGCGCTTGACAAATTTATATTTATAAGCCCAGTTGATGCCAATGACTGCAGTAGGATCCTGTAGATGCTTGTGGAGTAATATTTGTGCCATTGTACACAGAAACTCTGGCCAAATTGGAAAACCTCATTTATCTGCCTCTAGTAATCATTGAATAAGTGTTTCCTCTTCAATAGCCTTTAATCTATGGCCATTAGCACGTGTTTCTGCGCGTGGTTGTCTTCCTTTAAGGTGAGCGCGAAGGGTAGCCTCAGACACCCCAAAATCTCTGCAGCCTTCAGTATTGATTTGACTTTTTGATTTTTATAAGCTGCAATAGCCATTTGAATTTAGTTTTCTTGAGATAAAGGCATTTTTGATAGTGGTGGTGATAAAATGACGCGTTGAAAAAAGGAAGTGGTAGGGTGGAGGAAAATTCGTCGCTCGGTGGTATTCGTCGCTCGGTGGTTGATTACGTTAATCAGAGCTTTCATCATCATACCTTTGGATTACTAGGTTCGCGCAGTCTGACAGTTATGAGCCCGGAGTCGCTCTCAGGCACTGATCTTCATCCTCATATTGAATCCCCTCAATCATTCTATCGCTATATCCATCCATAAGTGTATCATAGAGGCGCGATTCTCTTCGTCATATATCACTGCCATCCTCGAGCACTAGACCTCTGCGCAGAAGTCGAACCGCTTGTCATATCCCTATTATAACCTCTTCGAATCCTCCATCATGGTATCTGCATCTCGACAGGTCATCTTGGCCAGCTCCGACAATTGGGACGAAGGGATCCAAGTCATCAAGACGGTTGCGGAAGTCAAGGATATATGGGAACATGTTGATCTGAATATGGAAGCTCTTCTAGAGATGACGGAACCCCAGGAACCGAATCCTAGTAATATCAAGACCAATGCAACATCTATTGCTGATCTAGATGAGCCAGGACAAGAGATATATCAATATCAATGGCGCAAATACAAACAAGACCTAGAGTGTCACAAATCCAAGGTCAGAGCAGTACAAGATCTCAAATCTTTCATTCGGCAGAGAGTTATCACGAGATAGTTTGCACTATACCTATAACAGCAACATTCATGACATCCTTTTGGCTCTAAAGAAGCGTTTCGCCCCTACCACAATATATTGAGAGCTTGAGATTATAACAAAATGGAAGGCTCACCCATGTTTGCTTCAGCAGTTGAATATAGACAATTGGTTGACAACCTGGGACTTGCTATATGACAAAGGCAAAGCCCTCAATATCCCTGACTTCCAGGACAATCAAGCAATGACCAACTTTATGTTGGCAGTCAAATCATTGATCCCCAGATTCTATAGCTACTGATCTGGCAGGCTTCAGGATGATCCAACCTGTATAGGCTTTTATGAGCTTGTCCAGAAGTTCCACGAATGGAGACAGGCTGAGATGAGTGATCCGCGCAACAAACATGATATGTTATTTGTGCAATTGAAAGGTAGAAGCCCTGAAGGAGGACAGTCTAATCAGCCTGAATCCAGTCCACAAAGATCTTCGAACCAACTGCAAGAACCACGTACATGCATCTGTGGAATAAAATATTGTTTCAGCAAATGCCCATATATCATTGAGTCAATTAGACCTAATGGATGGAACCCGGACCCAAGATTGATGAGAAATGGAAGAATCTCATCCAGCCAAACTGGAAGATCAGGAAGGCTGTCAAGAAAGTATGTCAGTGTCACGGAGTGGCTCCTAGGGAGCATTCTAGGAGCCAAACCGCTGCGCTACCGGCAAAAGACTAGGATACGAAGCCAACGGCTTCGTATTGCTCTCGCTCTTATAGCTTCTTGCCACGCTGTCACAGTCAGTATGTTGAACAAGGCTTCAAGCTTATCTAGGGAATCATCTCAGTCATTGAACCAAGATCCCTCTTATGGTGCCCATCAAGATATTGCCTTCACCACTACCAAAGCAAGTGGTCTCCTGCCAACTGTGGACCGCGAAAACGACCGGAACACCAAAATCAACACCTATAAAAAACACGTCTTTTTGACGCGTTATTCAGCTCAGAGAGGCCTCTAGGCTTCTATAAACCGCCATGGAGGCCCTAGAGCTCCATGGTGTTGGTGCAACTGACGTGTCAACCCCGGCAATTGGCTATGTGGCAAGCCAGTCGACTGAGATACAAGAGCTGCCAGACACACCAACCCCAAGCCAATGGACTCAGCAGAGCCCGTCAAGGCCTTCTACAGATGATAATTATCTAAACCTAGTCTTAACCTAGCCCAAGCAAGTCAGAAGAACAGCCTGGGAGGTGCTGGGGCATATACGGATGGCATAGCATCAAGCCTGACCAGCAGAGTCCGAAACATAATCAAGCAGCGATAAGCCAGCAAAAGACCTCTAGGCCATAGGGTTCCCTATCAGGCACCACTGACAGACATCAGCAAGCAATTCCAGGCCCTAGCAGGGGCAATTGAGCAACAGGTAAAAAGCCAACAGCAGGCTCGCCAAGGGGAGCTGGACATCATATGGACCAGGTGACAGAACAGCTGAACAGCTGCAAGGCAGAACAGCAGATACAGGAGGAACATCTTCTAGAGAGGATCTCTACCCTAGTAGGCTATTTGGTCGGTTACAAGGCGTCCAATATATCGAAGATGTGGATGCCACGTCAGAAACCGTGTTATTGAGGCCAGAGATGTTATATTTGATGAGACAAGGCTATACGATTTAGACAAACCCTTCTTCGAAGATCAGATCAAAACAGCAGTCAAGAATTCAAAAGAGACACTTACCATACCTATGAGATCGGCAGAAAGACAAGTTCGAAAGATCACGCCGCCTGGAACTCTGGCTCGGCACAACATTCGAGGCAATCAATCTACCAACTGTGACGGCGCTCAGTCATAGTATTATTAGCTAACACTATAGTAGCTTGTCATACAGAATCTAAAGTACGAAGGGAAAAGAAAGGAAAGAATTTGCAGGGCTTGTTCAACATGAATATATAGACGAGTAGGACCGGCAGTATCCCAGAGACAAAGAAATGCTCAACACCACCTACCTTACCGCCCAGGTGCCTGCCGCGCCGTCACACCAATTGATATCTGCTCGCAACTCCTTCCCGCACTGGTCCACGACCTGGAGATACACGCGGGAATGCAAGTCATGACGCGAATCGCAGGAAGTTCACCGACGCCTGGAACAATTTGTCCACAAGTACAGAGAGCGCAAGCGCTTCGGACACTCAGTCTCCGAGATGTTGCGTCAGAACCTGTTTCCACGATCCGAGATTGCACAGGAGCCGTATGAGACTCTTACAGCGTTGCATGGACTATGTACCTGTGCCGCACCGAGGGCCATCTGCTCGTCGTGGGCCCCGCCAGCCAGGCGATATGGGATAAGTGATTTTACGAGGCGGTGCTGGATGCGCAGCGGGAGATCTTGAGGATGAAGTCTTGGACCAGGCAGCAGATGACAATGAGGGCTCCACAGAGGCTGCTGGTACCGATGGCTCCCTTGAGTGAGTCGCTGAGAGAGGATGAATTCGAGCGGAGGCTGGAGGAAGATCCTGCACAGCTTGGGCGGAAGCTTTTGGGGTAGTGCTGTCCATACCCATTCTTCCAATGTCCATATGTAGGTCTACTTATTGAGGAACCGGTACCCAATTTGGTATCCCACTTCGATTTCTTGCTATAAATCTTATACTGTACTCATAACTGTGAGGTGGAGGGCTCGGTTTGAGGTTAGGAGCTCTGGGTAATAATAATAATAAATAATGTGCTCTATCTAGTTACACGAGCACCTAATACGGAAAACAAATTTCATACCAACAGCATGATAAGCTTCTAACACTTAGAAGTACCTACAAGACAATAAATATACCATGGCAGCCTCCCGTCAATCTTCCCTGGGGTGAGATAATTGATTCGCAATCACCTAAAATAGAATAAAAAAATATTTTCGAAATATCTGTATTTTACACGTCATAATGATCACATGAAGGATTCACTTCCGAATACGGAATCTACAGTTTTACAAAGCCTGGATTAATTGCTGTCATTGTCCCTTTCATCTCCTCGCCGGCCTTTTCGCTCCCTTAAAAGAAAATAAAGAGAGACAATGGCCCTCTCATACACAGACGCCCTCCAAATCATGCAATCCGAAGCCTCACGCCTACGATCCTCCGCATTCGACACCGTAGAAGACTTCGTCCCGCTCAGTCAATCCCTGAACCGGATCTCCAAGCGCAAATATGCCTGTTCGGAGTCTACCCCAAAATTCGATACGTCCGCAATGGACGGGTACGCATTAAACTCGGAGGTCACGCAGACCGCGTCAGCCGAGGCCCCAGTGACATTCTGCGTCAGGGGAACAATGGCTGCGGGGGATAAGCCGATTGAGCTCTCGCAGGATCCCGAAGAGGATGGGACGTATCCGTGCGTGGAGATCATGACCGGGGCAAGGTTTCCGAATTCCTTGTCTAAGGGGAGGGATTTTGATTGCTGTGTGAGGTTGGAAGATACGAAGGAGATAGTGTCGTCCAGTTCCGGTCCTCGATGTCGATACCGATATATCCAGATCACGAAACCGGTGAAATATAACCAGAACAGACGTATTGTGGGGTGTGACTTCAAGAAGAATGATGTTATCGTTCATTCAGGAGAAAAGATCAGACCGCAGCAGATCATGGCGCTGGCGTCTGTTGGGGTCGAGGAAGTGTCGGTCGTGAGAAAGCCACGGATAGGGATCTTCTCCACGGGATCAGAACTATGCCCTAGCGATACGAGCAAAGAGAACCATCCTGACGAGTCTGCCCATCGAATACCAGACATCAATGGTCCCTATTTCACCACCACCTTACGCGATCTCAACCACTACGAGGTGGACTTCCTTGGTGTAATCGACGACAGCAGCTCCGCAGTATGTCAAACAGTCAGCAGACATCTTGATGCGCGACACTACGACCTGATCATCAGCACAGGGGCAGTCTCAGCGGGCAAATTCGACTTTGTCAGGGAAGGGACCGAGAAGAAGATCGTTGGGTCGCAGATACTCTTCCATAGGATCGCCATCCGGCCAGGGCATCTGGCCCTTTTTGCCACGGTTCCTTCGTATCGAGACCCCGCTCCAGCGGTTGACCTTGACGGTGCAGCTCCGAGATCTTTATCCCATGGCAGAAGCAGCCGGAGGACGGCATTCTTCGGGTTACCTGGAAATCCGGTCGCAAGCGCTGCGTGTCTCCGATTTCTGGTCTTGCCATTTCTCAGAGGTCTTCTCTCGCTGCCAGCTGAGAAGGCTATGAAGGCTGTTATCAGAGGAGAGGGCAGCAACAATGGCAATGGTAATGGCATCCTGTGCACTAAAAACGAGAAGAGAATCATCGCGACCTTCCCTCCCGAAACGGACGTCTTCCGAACCGGTATCTTTCTCCCCGGATACCGGCATAATGACATTAACAATAATCATGCGGAGACGATACACAATGTCCAGCTCGTCACGGACCATAGCCCCGGCAAGATTAGTCCGTTCCTCCAGTCAGAGTGCTGGATCCATATACCCCGGGGGCACGCTGAATTGAGGGAGGGAGACATGTTGAATATATATCCCATTAGGTAGTTAATTTGATGGCAATGGTGTATCCCCTCTTTGTTCTCCATTTTCCTTCCGAACTAGACGCCATCATCTTCATGGCGACTTCCCACTCCTCCCTCGTATTCGCATTAACCAACCACCTCTCCTCCTTCGCCGGGATCATCTTTGCCGTTGACATCCCCTGCAATTCTCTAATCACAAAACTCGGTTTAAACTTTCCCTTTTCGTCACGTTCTCCTCCAACTTCGCCAGCGCTTCAGGAGTCCATATCGCTAGCAATGGCTCACAGAATCCTTTTTCCGTTGCGGAAGCATGTCGTGAGTTGACCTCTTTCGTCAGATTCGGACTCAGATTCGAGTTCTTGACGAAGTTGTAAGATAGTCGAACGCGTGAGAAGCGGCAAATCTCACGCGACAATGAGCCATGCAGCACTTGGATCCATGTGGTACGCAGCAAGGAGGCCCGCCGCGGGACCGATATCAACATCGTCTTGACTTGGCATGCAGAAGTTGACCGTATCGTCGTAGATGATCCGTATCCTCCTTCTCTTCGTCTTCTGCTTCTGCTCCTTGCCTGGGAGTAAAATCATATCCTCCTCCTCGAATAACAAATCGACACTCGCCTCTTCCAATAATAGCTGCTCCACACACCCCCGATCCCTCAACGAGAGATACAACTCCTCTGCATCGGGACACGCATCGCGGAGCACTTCGAGGAGACGCATATACATGAGCTTGCCATCAGAGAAGCGGAGGAGATAGCTTGGGTTCTCCCATCCGCCAGGAGTGCCCGCCGGCGAGAAGGAGAGGTTTCAGTTTGAGGTGCACCACCATTGCTTTTGTTTCATTGATTGATTGATTGATTGTGATTGATTGATGTGCGGGTTGGTCTTGCGGGGGATTTAAATTCGTGGGTTTTAGTTCCATTGGAAAAGGCCGGAAGAAAAATGTGCACCTAAGGTATATAGTCGCGATTATTTGTTTTCGACTACATACTTCATTTGTAAACTGATCACGATGATGTCATTCCCGAAGACGATCCAACATGGACTGGATGCATGCATAACTCCTGAACCTTGGGAATTAGATCAACCAGTCCAGGAGATCTAAATAAATGACCAGAAAAAAAAACCACAAGCGCATCAATTTCCATCGTATTCAGCAGAAACCAGGATTTTTCTCCTTTCGTTCATTTCATTCTTGGCCTCATTCCAGAATTGTGGAATCGTGATATGGAAAATGTAAACTGATAATGTCATGTCATCCCATGCAAGTAGGTATATATATACTTGCTACTAATTGACATTTCATTCAAAGATTTTAAGAATTAGCGTCAGTTCTCGATAACTCGAATATCTTTTTTATGTTCATTATTGACTACCTAGGTACTAAGAATGACCAGGGTATGATAGCCCTCTCGTCCATCCACAATAGAGATATGGTCATATCTGCCTACGTACATGCTCCTGCACTTATCAAAATTGTTATAAACAAGGGAACTAAATAGCCTTTTGATTTGATGCCTATGGTGCTTAGATAACCCTAATATCAACCGATCATAACGCAAAATGAATTCCAGCAAAGAACATATGATGTATCTAGAATTGGAGAGATCCAGATATCGGTACTCTTTAACCTCGAAATCAAAAATCAAACCACGATTTCCCCTCGCATATGAAGAAACAACGGTGTACATTAACACCACCACCACCTGGTACCTGCGTAGGCGCTGTGTTCGGGCCACTGGATACCTACATTAGCAAGATAGAAACCGCTATCAATTGGAAGATGACAAACCTTCTCCGCTATCCGCTCCAGAGACAGTCGCAGTTTCGACAGCTCGACCTGGAGGGGGCAGTTATCCCACCCCTGGCAGCTGTGCATCAGCTTCTTTGATCTCGCCTCAGAAAGCCCCTTTGTAAACCTCCCCGGAATATCGAGCAGGCGGCCACCCTGAAGTCTCGATAGGGGCCAGATGTTGCCCTGCGACAAGATGCGGATAAGTTCGCCTAGTCTTGACTCGTTCGTACAAGCAAAGGGCTTTAAGCTGCAATTATTGCATTTAGAGCAGAATCTAACGCAAGACGGCTTGCGGTCGCCGCAGATCGTGCACATCTTGCCCTCGTTATGGGTGAAATGGACCTGTCGCCTGAGGTTGTCGACGGCCCTTTCAATGGCGGCAAGGAAATCGTCGAACGCACTGCAGCGGAGGCCGAAGAGACGGGCTTTTTGGTGTGCCTGTCAGTTGATATTACCAAGAAGTAGATTCCGTAACCGGTCCATGTACAGCATATATATATATGCCAATTAGATGCCCACGGACTGGCGTAGGTAGAGACTAATGGCCAAATCAATGGTTCCACGTCCACTTACATTTCAAGAACGCAGGAAGCTCCTCATCCTCCAACCCAGTCCATATGACTTCATTCAAGAAGTCCGACATATTTAGCGACCCAACAATCTTCGCCGTGATGGCCTGGAGAAGCTCACGGTCATTCAGGTACTGCGCGACCAGGAGCGTTCTGCATAAATCTTTCCCATCAGGGTACTCCTCCTCTTCTAAGATCTTCCAGCGGTAACGCAACCACTGAATGCCTTGCGCCCTGACCACCGGAATGCAGTCGTACTTTTCACTCAATTGCATGAACTTTACGAGAAGGTCGAGGTCCACAACTGCCCGGATTACATCACGACGGTAATGGAGGATATGGCAAAGGAGGGAGATGGCCTGTGGATGGTCATCCTCCAAAGTAACGGTGGGAAGACTAGACCAGGAAACTTCGTGTCTTTTGTCTTTGTTTGTAGTCTCGGAGAACATCTTTTCGAAAACTGGAGATGCCATACTCAGCAGCTTCGATGAGACCAGTAAGTCTTTTTTCTTAGCCCGCAGGATGACATCCCCTTTGGGGTCGACATCTTTCTTCAGAGAATACTCATCCAATCTGCTTGGGGCTGACTTGCCCGGAGTATCCTCTTCCGGCGTGTCTTCTGCCAGCTCTTCAAAATCCTGCAAAGTCAAGGCTGTCGATGCATGGTCCGCAACAGCATCGACATCGCTCTCACCATTCACGTCGGGCGCGACGTCATCAAACGAGATCTCTGAGGGGGTATCCATTTCTTGCAGTCACCTCGAAAGAAGGCTCTTCTGTCAAAAATATAGTGTCAGACTGCGCGAACCTAGTAATCCGAAGGTATGATGATGAAAGCTCTGTTTATTCGAATCTACCTAACTATCTGACCACTATTTATTCTCATGGATTTAGGGGTTAAGACCTTCCGAATACTTTTTTCTTTAATGATCCCGAGACATTTTCGTGAAATAACAAAGGAAAATAGGTGGTTTCGGGTATAGACAGTATGATCCCTTTATTGTAGGGATTATAACCTTCGAGATGCCTGGATCGGCGTGTGCTGAATAGGCTGATAGGTCTCTTGGCATACAACTAGGTTATAGTGGTAACATTCGGCTGACATATAGCAAGGTACTTGTGTACTATCTGCAGGATCGCTGACAACGTATATACTCCTGTAAGAACGAATATGTTGACGAAATGTAATATCTAGACCAACGCAGAACCCCTTTTTAAGTACCCAATCTAAAATCGCATTCTCATGGTAACTATGACACTCTCACAAGGTGACCTCTACTGGACGCAGGCGCCCGAACGGAACGAACGGTTACCTCTGGTAAGGTTGGCAAGGTTTTTGTTCCCTTCCCATTTCCCGCTTCCACGGTTGGCTCCCGACCTCAACCATGAAAGAACCTTTCCATAGTACTGTACCATGCGCACACCCGGGCCTGAAACAAACGGATCAGTATATGCGGAACAGGATGCCGGGATGTTATGTATGTAGACCAAACGGAATAATCTGCTCTGTAATATTAATGTTAGCCTGTTTGCTAGGTAAGGTAAGCAAGTTTCCGTAAGGAAAAGGGGTCCTTTAGGTCTATGGTTAGATACTTGTTATGCTTTGTGACAATGCAAAGTCGGATCAAACGAGGTGATGCGGATGAGAGGGTTACTTTGAAGCTGTCAAACCACGTGCGAGGCAGCGGGAGGTCTCTCCATCTTTCATCCTTCTTCTTTGGCAAGGATAGCTCTTCAGGCCCGCGAGTATGGTGATCTAGAGCAAACAGCAGCACAGAGAGACTGACGATACAAACTTAGTCGTTATCCTTAGCTCAAGGCACGGTCA
This sequence comes from Thermoascus crustaceus, assembly GCF_041956765.1. Lineage (NCBI taxonomy): Eukaryota > Fungi > Ascomycota > Eurotiomycetes > Eurotiales > Thermoascaceae > Thermoascus > Thermoascus crustaceus. Next base: position 20,513 of record NW_027192532.1, on the reverse strand, counting down.
CGGATGACTCCACGCCCCAGACAGGTCCAGAGACTCCAGCCCACAGCCCGCCCTGTAAGTAAGGGAAGGGATCTTTGCGAATTAAACTAGATCAAAGAATGAATGAACAAAAACTAATGCTTTATGCATTTCCGCGCAAGCACAGTAGGCAAGATGAAATGTATTGGAAACGGTCTCTCTCCCCCAAAACCACATCTTCCAGAATCCACATGACATGAGGCTCGGTCTTGGAAGAGGAGAGGTGTTCCCAATTTGGAAAGAGCGTCTGGAGACCTCACCGGGAAGCAGCCGTGGAGTGCACCTGCAGCTCTCCTTCCCGTCTATCCCCGGCCCTTCCTCTTTGGGAAATAGACATGATGCTTACTACCTCTACTGACCACCATCGATAGGCCTAGATCTTGGAATACATTCGAAAGTATCACATGCAACAACATGTACATTCTGCTTCTCAGCTCCGCGTAAAAGTAGAGCATAAGCATGACAACTAGCTACATACATGCATACGTACATATCCACAGATCCACGCCCATCATCCCCCTTTCATCCCCGGAGTTAGAACACATCCAAGCCAACACCAAAATTGATTGACAGGTTAGTATCCACCTCTTTGCATCAACCGTCTCCGCTTCAAGCAGCTCAAAACCAATTCAGGCAAGAAAACAACCGGTCCGGGTTTGGCAGATAGTCTGGGTGGTTCATCGGGGAGATAACGGGTAGATAACGGTTCGTCGGATTCGCTGGTATTTCCCGTTTCGTGCGACGTCGTTTCTTTTTCGAGCCTGAGATATACATAACAAGACAAGAAAGGTGGGTCGGAATGCGTTTAGACTGCGTCGTAACTGACCGGGTTCTCCACAAATAGGCTTTAATATAGCTCTTCACGCATAGAGAAAGTTCCTAGAATATTAAATTTATTCTAATGACGTGTCAGAGATGCAGGAAAAGGGAAAAAAAAATCATCTACTGGGTTACAAAGCAACAACAGGAAGAAGGTTACAGACGTGAGATGATGGGGTTAATCCCGCCGATGGTCACGCTCTTGACGACAAGATACTCGTCGATGCCGTACTTGCTGCCCTCACGGCCGAAACCGCTCTGCTTGACACCACCGAATCTGCGCGCTTATTTAGCTGGTTTACCCAGAATTTAGAGTTCTACGGGGATACTTACGGCGAGGCGGGGTCGGAGATGATGCCGGTGTTGACACCAACCATACCGACCTCGAGCGCCTCCGCAACGCGGAAGATGCGCTTGACGTTGCTGCTGTAGAAGTAAGCGGCCAGACCAACCTCAGCGCGGTTCGCCAGCTGGACGACCTCCTCCTCCGTCTCGAAGGGGAAGAGACCAGCCACAGGACCGAAGGTCTCCTCGGAGGCGATCTTCATGTCCTTGGTCATGCCGGTGAGAACGGTCAGCTCGAAGAAGTTGGGACCCAGCGAGGGCACCTTGTTTCCGCCGACGACAACCTTGGCGCCCTTGGACTCGGCGTCGCGGACGTGCTCGTTGACCTTCTCGATCGCCCGCGAGTGGATAACGGGACCGTGGGTGACACCCTCACCGAAACCCGCACCAAGCTTGAAGGCGCGGACCTTCTCCGCGAACCTCTTGGCGAACTCGTCATAAATGCCCTTCTGTACGTAGATGCGGTTGGCGCAAACGCAGGTCTGGCCTGAGCTGCGGAACTTGGAGGCAATGGCACCGGCGACGGCAGCGTCCAGGTCCTCGACGTCGTCGAAGACGATGAACGGAGCGTTACCACCGAGCTCCCAGGACACCTTCTTCACCGTCGATGAGGCCTGCTTCATGAGAAGCTTACCAACACCAGTCGAACCAGTGAAGGAGATCTTGCGGATCTCGGGGTGGGTGGTGATCACCTCACCGACTTCGGGGGTGTTCTTGGCGGCAGTGACAATGTTGACGACGCCCTTGGGGATACCAGCCCGGCGCGCCAACTCAGCCAGAGCGTTGGCAGTGAAGGGAGTCTCTCCGGGAGACTTGGCAACGACCGTGCAGCCAGCCGCCAGGGCGGGCCCGATCTTTCTGGTGATCATCGCAGCGGGGAAGTTCCACGGGGTGATCAGACCAACGACACCAACAGGCTCCTTCAGGGTCAGGACCCTGTTGCCCGCAACCGTGGCGGGGATCGTGTCACCGTAGACACGAGGGGCCTCCTCACTGAACCATTCGAAGAAGCTGGCAGCGTAGTTGACCTCACCGCGGGCATCAGCCAGGGGCTTGCCGTTCTCCCAGGTGATCAGGGTCGCGAGATCGTCGGCATTGTCAACGACCAGCTGGTACCAGCGGCGCAGCATACGAGCACGTTCACGCGCGAGGGTGGTGCGGAACTTGGGGAAGGCGGCGACGGCAGCATCAATGGCCTTCTGCGTGTCGGCAGCATCGAACTCGGGGCAGGTTCCGATGAGCTTGCCAGTGGCGGGGTCTAGACTTGTCAGTCTAGGGGAGGAAAAACGTGAACTGAAGAGCAAATATAAAAGAAGAGATGATACAAAAGTAAATCGTCTAGCATACCGTGGACCTCAAAGGTCTTGCCCGACTGGGCTGTCACCCACTCGCCATTGACATAGCACTTCTCAATGAAGAGAGACGGATCTTTCAACTGCGGGGCCCCAAGCTGTTAACTAAACGATATTCCTTCAGTTCGAGAAGCAGCTGCTCACCGGAGGCACTGTGTGGCTCATGGTGTATAGGCGTGTCGGGTAGAGGAAGCGCGGGGGAGGAGGGACGGGGAGGGGATGGCAGGGACGAGCTCTGGACAACTGACGAGTACACGAGCGGAGGATCTTGTCCATCGTAAGAAAGAGGAGGACCCGGGCGCGGCCGGAGGGGGTCTGGATCTATTATAGAGAACCGGGGCAAAGAGGGGGTGGTCGAGGTGTGAGAGGCTGGCGGAGGAGGAGCTTCTCCAGTGCGTGTCCGATGCCTCCCGACGGCCCGGAGTATGCTTTCTGGTTGTCGGGGTAGATGAGATGGCACGATGGTGGTGCTTCGCGACCTTTTGCAGCTTGCTGGCAACTCTGCCACTGATTATTTGCGAGTCTCCAAGGAATTGGGAGACGTTGGTGTCTGTTATCTGTCCAGCAGCTCAACGCCGTACACAACCGCCGCCCGCTCTGATTGCATCGTCGCCCCGACGCAGCGTTCTCCCGCCATGATGTGCGCCCCACGTCACGTGGACCGGCGTCACAGCTTCTCCAACTGCGGAGTTGTTGCGTCTAGGATTCTCTCCGTTTTCTACTTGATGTTGACTAATCTTTCAAAGCTGTCACTCTACGCATCATACTATCGCAAGCGTACATCTACATCATATCGATACCTTTTATCTCGACATGAGGAGGTATTCCTATGCTCTGCAACCGTATATAAAGGCTTTTTCCCAAGGTCTTCCATCCCAGCGGAACCTCAAGCTCGGCAGCCCGCTTCGGCGCTCTCGACCACTCAGCGCGCCCCCGTGGCTCCAACTCCGGTCCCGCCGGCCACTCGGCACAAACGCCGAGGTCGAGACCCGGAGAAGCCCGGCGAGATCCCCGAAGTCCCAGCACCGTGGAGATGGATTTTTCTGTGGAATATATGGGTGCTTTATAGTAACGTACAGGGCCTGAAAGGATCAATCTTGCATGTGTACTTAGGACCTCGAGGGCTAAATCTCTCTTTATTCAGACCTCATTCTCTGGGATCAGCCTCAAATGTACAGTATGTACATACTAAGTAGAACCGTAGCTGGTTCATGGAACGCTTGGCAAGAAGACAAAAAAGATACACCAATCTTCCTCCCTTCCTCCGGAGAGGCAATTAATAATCTAAAATTCAGTTCCAGAGAAAAAGGCCGTCCCGTGCTAGCGGAACCTTCAGCGGGGTTGGTTTTAACAACTCTCCGTACCTGAAACGGGGATACCCTCTTCCCCCGCATGCACGTGACGATATGATATGCAGGCCCAGCCCATGTCAGCATGGATGTCAGCCGCGCAGGGGCCTTGGGGGCTCGAGCACACTGGCAGGGAAACCGAAAAGCTGGGGTTGAGGTTTTTGTCGGGGAGTTAACGGGAATGTTGGCTTCGGGGAGTTAGGGAAGGGAGAGACCTTCATGCGGCCGGTCGGGTGTGTGGTTCCGATCGATACTTGTGGTGAGGAAGGATGCCTGAGGCGAGGAAGGGATGAGCGGACGGAGGAGCCGATGCTGGCTGTATGTACTGGGTGCAGTCTAGTGTTTTGTTGTTTGTGGGGTATGTATGCTTTGATGTCTAAGCGTAGTCATAATGATAGTCGTGGTAGGAAAGCGGTTTGTTGATGGAGGGGAGCTGGCGGTTCCGGAGGAGTATTCCCTCTGATGTATTTACTAACTCCTACAATCCTGTGCTATCTATCCTAAGTATTCTATCGCGGTGGACGTTAATTGTCATTTCTACACTCTATTCAAATGGCAGCGTAGAGATGTTTTAGATTTGTTTATAACTGCCAGATCGTTCACCCCATCTAGGCATCGTTTATTATCGAAATTTCGAACGCTAGACGATGATACCATCTCATACCCAGAACAAAGACATACGGAAAATGATAACTTATAACTGATAACTTATAACTGATCATTAATAGTGCATGCGCTCGGAGGGCCATCACAGGTTCGGTCATTCCGCTTCCTGTTCCTGTTCCGTCGTCGCATTTCCCTCATCGGGATTCGACTCGCCACCGGTTCCAGCTCCAGACACTCCCCGCGAAGAGTACAAACCAGGATGGACTCTCTTCAGGTGCAGATTCAGGTTCCACGTCCGCGAGAAGCCATTCACGTGTCGGGGACACTTCTTGACCGGACAGACCAGGTCCTCCTTTGTGCGTCTCCTGCTTCTGCTTCCTCTTCGGGAATCGGGCACGACTATTTCGGTGACGTCCTTATCTTTTGCTGCTGCTGCTGTCGTAGTAGTAGAGACATCGTCCCGCTTCGCAGATACAGGACGGGCCCGCGATCGTGATCGCGACACGGACGGTGCTGGCTGCGACCGCGGCGGTTTCTGCTCCTTCTCTTCCTCCTCAACACCCTCGATGTACTGCCAGACCCGTTCCCCTCGACGTCCGCCCTTGACCTGTACTCGCTGCACGCTGCCTTCCTCGAGTGTATGGAAGACCATGTCTTCCCCGAAGAGGTCGGCGCATCTGCGCGCGGCGCGCATCACGGCCGCTGAGGGCCAGCCCATCATGGAAGCGATCCCGAGGACGTCGCTCCAGTCGCGCAGGCCGAGTCGGAGGCGTTGGTATGAGCCGTACCGTCGTGCACAGCGTGATGCTCGAGAGGAGGTGTTCGACTCGTCGAAGGAGGTTGCCGCGGCTGAGCCTTCTTCTGACTCGTGGTCGTCACTGGGAGATTCCATCCTCTCTGCTCCGGAGACGGGTCCCGTGCGTGTTCTTTTTCGCCCTCTCGACTGGCTTCGTTCAGCAGCGCCTTCGGTTCTCCTTCGCTTCCTGGGAGATATGTAGCGACTGGATGCGACGCTCTCTGTATCCGTCATCATTTCGCTGGCGGAGCTGTCGTCCGGAGCCATGCTCGCTTTGCGGGCATTATGTAGACCCATCAGAAGGTTGTCTAATCGCATGATAATCTGCCGCGCAAGGGGCCGTAGTTGCCGTCGTGACTTGTCATCATCTGTTGAGACGACGGGACGGTATTCGACGTTGTCTTCATGTAATTCTAGATCGGGATCGGTTTTCCAGCCAGATTCTCCTTCTTCCTCATCGTTGTAGGTATTCTTCCGCGTAGCGTCGCCAGCACCATCCTCTTCATCTTTAAACTGTGATGGATCCTTCTTCTGCGACGCCTCACCTCCCCCACCGCCGTACATCCACTCCCTAGCTCGAAACCTCTCCTTCGCGATCCTCATCATCACCGCGATCAGATTCTCCTCCAGATCCGCGCTCGGTCTCAGATCCGGCTGCATCCGCAGCGTCCACTTCTCGTCCTCATCACCCTTCTCCATCGCCATCATCCGTGCGTACTCGTCTGCCCTGGGGACCTCATTCGCAGGCATAGGCCAAGCGGTCCATCGTGCGGGAGGAGCGAACGGCGCGTCCTCATCCTCATCCCGATGATAATGCGGGCGATTTTCCTCCACGGATCTCTGCCTCAGCTCCCGCGCCCTTTTCCGGAGTGCATAGGCGTTGAATAGGTGAGCGGAAAGATCTCTGGCGCGGATGTTTTCGAGGGCTTCCGCGTTCTGTCGTTCCTCTTGGGTCCAGAAGCGCCACGTTGATGCGGGGCCGTGGTACCGGTTTGGACGGTATGAAGGCGGAGAAGATGGTGGTGGTGATGAGCGATAAGGGGGATATGTGCTGTCATAGTCGTAATCGTAGCTTGCTCTGACGGATTGCTTCCCTTTCCTTTTCTCTTTTCTAGTAAGGTCGTCTTCGTAGGAGTAGTCGCGCAGTTGCTCATGATCACGACTACGGTCACGATCCCCTGCTTCTTGTTCTCGGTCTCCATCTCCGTCCGACATAACCACGTCTTCATCCTCATCGCTTCCCTCGTACGTCGCGTCATCAGAATCATCCGCCATGGGAGGGAGATTCTCGTTCAACACATCCTCAATCTCATCCCTCTCTTCGTCATCTTCCTCTCCCTCTTGCTCCAGTCGTTCCTCATCCTGGCGCTGGTGGTAGTCATCCTCTTCAGGGTAAGGCTGGAAGTCCACGTCCACATTCCGACTGCTCGAGCCGAACATCGACCGATACGGCTGTGCGGACTGGGGCGGGGTGAAGCGCTCAGAGAACTGAGCCCCTGGCTGGTGGCTGGGTGGTGAGGATGCGGACATGTTTGAAGCTTCTGAACTCTATTCGCGAATTGAAAGAAAGAAAAAGTTAAAGTGCTAAGGAAGGAGGTGAAAGTCACGGTGTGTAGATCATTTTGTGGGAAAAGTGTACATTTTTGTTTGGTGCTTTCCAAGGTTCTTTTGCATTAAAGCACAAGGGTCATGAGACAGTGGTATGCTAAACAATAGCAGACACTATTTGAGAATTTCTCTCTTCAGCGGCGGATAAGATAAAAAGATAGAAAATCCATCCAAAATCGTTCAACACGCAGACTAATAACTGTCGAAGATGGGTATATTATGAAATAACATCCACAAATTGAAAATTCCAATCTTAAAGGCAATATATGAATAGCGGGCGTATGTTGACAGAGCACGACCCGGGAAAGTCATACTGTAACTGAAGTCAAACAAAGGTACCTCTGAAAATGAGGATCACGTGATTTCATAAGGTTGCCCAGGCGGCCTCCAAGGGTCCATAAATCTGTGTTAAGACTTAGTTGTAGCAGGTAGTAAAAGGAACATTGATAATATCTTTGTCTCAATGCAGCTTATATTTATATTGCTCTTGTCATTTCCGTATGTAGAATGGAATGGGACTCGGCACTCAAAGCGCAGAATCCGGCCCCGGCAGGATCTTAGATACACTAGAGCTACAGTACATGCAGAATCATGAAGATCACCGTCGGCAAAAATTCAAAACTAACCTCGAAAGAAATAGAGCACTTCCAAACACCAAGGATATCATTTTTCAACAAAGATACAACTTTTTTGTTCATTCCATTTTTCACGCCTTGCCTGTCGCCTTCTCGATCTTTCTCCTCTTGCTCCGCAGCTTCTGGGCCTCCTCGTCCCGCTTCTTGTTCGAGTACAGCATCTTATCCAGCAGCTTGCGCTTCTTCCGGCTCATCATCATCTTCTGTCTCTCCAGCTCCTCTTCCTGCTTGCGCTTCTGCGCCGCAAGCTTCTTCGCCTGAGAGGACTTCTTCTTCGAGCCGTCAGCCTTCTTGTCCGCGCCGCTAGCGGAGAAGGGAAGACCAGCGGCTTCAGCCTCGAGTTCCTTCTGGTGCTGTTTCCGAGTAGCCTCTTCCTCGTCTTCAGACTCAGATCCCTCCTCCTCTGCCTCGTGATCGAAGCCGCCGAATTCCTCATCTTCCTCGCTCTCGTCTTCATCGTCATCGTCAGTAACAGCAACGTCCATACCGCCATCGACTGATTCGTCTTCAGATTCATCTTCCTCCGACTCTTCCTCAGTCTTAGCGCGAGACTTCTTGTCCTTGGGCGCATCCTCCATCTCCTCATCACTGTCCTCCTCCTCTTCCTCTTCAGCTGCGCGCTCAGCCTCACCCTCTTCTTCCTGCTCAGCAAGGCTGGCCCGAGGATCGTATGCACCCTTGCTAGGCTTGACCCATGGGCTCAGGTGAGGAGGCAGTGTAGCTCCTGGTGCATACAGGTCTGGTCGCAGAAGCTTTCCTTCGTTGATGCAATCCCAGACCCACTGGGGCTGAACGTAGGTTCTCCCAGGCACACGTGTGCCGGGCTTGACCTTTTGCACAGCAACATCCTGCGGCGCATTTGGAATAGCAGGCAGCGAAGACTCGGGAAGTGCTGGTCGATCAACGATCTGATGAGTGATTCGGGGGTCAGATTCGTCAGTTGTGAAAGAACCATCACCCAGAGTCGCATCCCAGCCGATCCGCTTGCAGCCAAATGCACGTAGTATGAATTCCAATGGAGCCCTTGGCGCCTCTCGAGAAATGTAAAATGTGAAGGGGGCGAATAATGATGCAGCCTCGTTACTACTCATGTCGGGTTGGGGCAGAGTGTCGGCTTCCGGTGCCGCGGGCTCGAACTTGTCAATTCCATCGTTGTCCTCTTCCTGCGCCTCGACTTGTTGCTCCTCCTGCTCTTGATCCAAGTTTGCATTCTTAACCACGCTGTCGACTTTGTTCTGGATCTCGCGCGAGACTTGCTTGTCTTCGTGTCCATTCGACTTGGCCTCAATCGCCTTCACCTCTCCCACTTTGCGGCCTTCAAGGGTGAATGCAGCCAGCTCAGCGCCATTCTCGTCACTCCTAACATCGAACTTGGGCGGGTAGACCAAGCCAATAGAGTTGTAGAGTCTGAAGTTGACAAAGCCAAGCAGGGTGGTGTAGAACTCGACGAAGGTGGCCATTATCCGGTAATCGACATCTCCACTAACTCTCTGGACGAATCGGTACGGGACAAGCCACATGATATCCTGACCCTGAATAGTAGCCTGGTAGTAGATACCCTTGATCGAGAGGAACGACTTTCGAAGCGAATGGGTAGCAATCAGATAATGCTGGAACTCGTGACAAAGGCGCTGGCAGAGCGCAATGGTCTTTGGTGGGACATTCGTGGTGGAAGGCAGGTTGGCAAACAGGAACAGGAGCGACAGACAGTCATCCAGGTCTCTCAGAGCATCGATGAAGGTCGGGTAGCGCTCCTTGATAATGTGATCGAGAGTGATCTTGGGAGCGTTGTTCTTCTCTAACCGGGCCGCATCGCCAACTTCTCCACGGCCCAGCGACCGGGCGATCTTTTTCGCGAGCGCCTTCTGCTCACGGAATTTGTTAAGCAGCGGCTCATGGAGAAGATACTGGATATCTCTGGTGTAGTAAAAGGTGGTGTTTGGCGTCGCGGTTTTGGACGCCTTCTTCTTGTTACGAGGCTCTCGAGGGTAGATTCCTACAAGAACACAATTAGCGATAGCCATGAGATAACACAAATTTTTGCATACCTTTGAAGATACATAGTCTCCGGAAATCAGGCAGTGAAATCTGGAGCTTGCGCACGGCCTGGGTTCTGGTAATGTAGTTCTTGGCTTGACCAGAGGTCCCTGAAAATTTTGTCAGCACATTTCCCCCATATCATTGACGTCCTAACAAACGCACCCTTCTTCTTGATCCTCGCCATCTTGCGTGGTTTGGCGGCGTCGAGGAGTTCGAGAGTCGATGCTGCCGATAACGAAAAAGTTATCGCGAGACTTTTCTGGTGCGGGTCGGAGAAAAGCTCTGGGTGGTCCGTGCAGGGCGGAAGAGGAAGCGCGACGGCGTCGGGGCCGCTGCAGCTGCAGCGCTCAGGACAGCTGGAATCCAGACCACCAGCCCGCTCTCCGCCAGAGCTCTACTCTCGTTCACCTCCAGGTATCCACAAACATGAGGATCTGCAGCAGACGATAGAATTTACAATGCCTGTCGACAGGAGGAAGGTTGCGGTATTCGCGGCCGCATTCGCGCTGCGAGTCCTGCTGTTTTGTGCTTTCCCCTCGCTCCCTGACCTCTTGACCGGAAGGGTGGAGGTCTCTACCCCGATCAGCAGCTTCAAGCGACGTGAGTATCCCAGCGATCGTAGTGATTGTCAGGAAATACTCACAGTTTTCCAGTACAAGAGGGCCTCTTCCTCTATACTCGCAATGTCTCTCCTTATGATGGGGGCGTGTTCCACCAGGTAAAGAAGACCTAGATATCTCCCCTTTCCTGGACGTTGACTAATTATCGTATAGGCACCGCTTCTTCTTCCTATCTTTGCCTTGCTTCCCAATGCGCAAAACTTTCCTTTAGTGACTGGCATCCTCTACTCGCTAACCGACCTCCTGAACGCCAATGCCTTGATCACGATCTCAGACTCTGCGGAGTCTGTTTCTGGGAGACTACACACCACGTCGCGGAAGAATATCAGATGGGATGGCGTTTTTATTGCTGCAGGGTATGTATTGTCCCGACTTTGTGATTGGTCTGGTGTAACCGGTACGCAGGTATCTATTCAATCCGTTTACGATCGCGACGTGCCTCGGTCGGTCGACGAATATCTTTGCCAACCTCTCGATCCTCTACGCCGTCTCTAATGCCATTTCTGGGAATGGTCTCAACGCGATGCTTGCATTGGGATTTGCTTCTTACCTGTCTATGTACCCGGCATTGTTGTTTATCCCTCTAGTCCTCCTGTGCTACGATCGACACGTTCGGGGAATGAAGAGCGTCCCCTCTGCCGTTCTCTTCGCGTTGAAACACTTTGCAGTACTCGCAGGAAGCATTGCTAGTCTTCTTGGCGTTTCATATCTACTCACTGGGTGTTCCTGGGAATTCATCTCCGCAACTTACGGCGTCCAATTGCTCGTCCCTGATCTAACTCCCAACGTCGGTCTCTGGTGGTACTTCTTCATCGAAATCTTTGACTCATTCAGGGAGTTCTTTTTGGGCGTGTTCTGGCTGCACCTTGCAGGATACATGGGTGGGCTGACAATCCGGTTGAGGCGGCAGCCTCTCTTCGTGGTCACCACCCTCCTCGGTATCTTTGCGATCTTCCAGCCGTATCCCAGCATCTCAGACGTCTCCCTGTACTTCGCACTGATACCGCTTTACCGACATCTTTTCCCTTGTATGTATATTCCTCCATCCTCGAAAGGGTATCATCTAACAGTGACCAGTGATGCGCTACACGTTCTTTGCCGTTTCTGCCTTGCTGTATGCCACCCTTCTCGGTCCTGCATTCTACCACCTTTGGATCTATGCAGGGTCCGGAAACGCCAATTTCTTCTATGCCATCACCCTAGTCTGGAGTCTGGGTCTCTCGATATTGGTCGCGGACTCGATCTTCGCTGCGCTTAGGGACGAATGGGAGCAAGAAAACCCAGAAATGAAGGGCAAGGATGTGAGACAGATATAAGCATTCTGTCTCATAAAGTGCATAAATACACTGGGTATATTATGAAAATATTTCATTCAATTAGGCGTTCATACATCGGGCAGGTTCCCTTTCAACGCCTTTGACAGGATAAGATAATCCGGTTCCTTAACCGTCCCATTCCTTAATCTCCTTGGCTGCGGTGAGTACTCATCGACATCGTACCCAAGAAGGTCGTAGAACCGTCGTGCCACCGTATTCGCCTTGAACACGGTCAACATAGCCTTCTCCAGTCCAACCCGCCGCCCTATCTCTTCATATAGAGTCATCAGGTGCTTTCCGGCCCCTTTTCCCCGTAGCGTCGGCGACAAGTGGATCTCGTAGCAGTAGATAACTTCCTTCCCGTCTTCGTACGTCACCATGAAGGAGAGGAAGCCTAGCACCTGCCCTTTTCCAGCACCGGTTCCTTCTTCTGAAGGAGCTTTATCGACACCACCTTCGTGTTGCCCCGTATCAGGCCGCCCCGGTGCTAGTGCCGGCCGCAAGAGAATATACCGCATATCAGGCAACTTCATCTCCTTCCTCTTTTTCGCGGGCGACCACCCGATGCTGGAGTTCATGTAGTCGTTTGAAGACGTCAATTCGATGAGGTTGAAACATGCCTGGAAGTCTGCGGGTGGGACGGATTGTGCGGTGTGGATATCGATTATGTAGTTGGTGGTGCTGGGGCTGTCCTGCTCTTTGTGATCATGATCGCCATTGCGATCCGCTGGCTTGTCCTTGTCATCATGGGTTTGTTTTTGTTTCTGCTTAGGACCGGGAAGGTTGAGTTGGAGTGATGACTGTGGCACGTATTTCTCGATGAATTGGTCAATTGGGAGCGCATTGGTGCGCTCTACGAGGGGGAGGGGTTTGGGTGTTGCTGGGAAGTACGTGTTAGATGTCGTCGCATGATGTGTAACGCGGGATCAATTAATAGACCCCAAGAGGGGGGATAGTAATGAATTGTAGAGTGTATAAAAAAAAGAAAATTATCGAATTGATATGTCGGTAAATAGACAGATGCGTTACTGGTCCAGAATAACACCAGCACGAAATGGTATGGAAGAACAAAAAGTACCCGATAGCGGATAGCGGCACGCGTGGAAGCTCTTCAGCCTCGATCCCAAGGGATTTACGTTTGCAATTGCAATAAAGGAACGACCTCGAGAAAAAAAGGTATATTTTAAGAATTAAACAGATAAAAACTGAACCCAATAATTCAAGAAAAAGCAAAAGAAAGAAGGCCTGCAATGGTTTAGATACCTAAGATAGTACTCACCCTCTGCATGTTCGCGCCTTCGTTTCCCGAGCGAAGAAGAGAGAACCGAACTCGAGGTCGATCGCGACTTTGACTTTGCTTTTGTCACTCGGCCTTCTTTGACTGATGACGGCATCTGAGTAGTATATATGCTTTTTAAATGATCAATTGAAAAAGAAGTTGTGAGTCTAGGTAATTGTTCAGAGTTTCTTTTTTAGACAGGGGAAAGAGAGGATCGGTCGGAGCGCGTCGGCGTTTCACTGCCTGGCGGTACGGTATGGTATCGGTGCAAACATTGAAATCTTGTCTCTGATTGGTCAGTTTGGTGCTCAGCACTATATACCGCCAGCGTAGACCACGAGTCGATGATTTTAGCTATGGGAAGATGTGGTATTATGTTATTCACTTCGCAGATTAGTGAAGTAAGGTTAAAATTCTACAAAAGGTGATTGCTTGTTTTGCACGTCGAGGTGCCTAGATCACGGGGTGTTTTTGCAGATTTTTAGATGTTACAGTCTAATGATATCTCTAGCAGGTGCACTAGTACGTAATATAGTTCAAAAAAATTTAATAAACCGGCAGAATCGCTAGCTTTTTAGAGCTAAAATTTCCAGGAATTGCCAAGTTTCTTATAACTACTGCTAACACCATTGAATCATTTAACGCACACTTGAACACGGGGACTTCAGAAGAAACGTGTGATTTTGGATTTCTCTAAGACACCAGATATAAAGGTCGTAAAGACGGGTACCTTCTGATAACGTATTCTGGTCATAGTTTAGCTATTTCAATCTCTTTTATGAGAAATGAATGTCTAGAGCCTTCTGGTTGGCACTTTAGTCCTTTACATAGGTTTGATTGCATCCTGAGACCTTTAAGCCTTCCTGACAAAGAATTAAAGGTGTATTCCTTTAAAGGACAAGTCCGACAACCTAGATCCAGGAAGACAAGACCTTTCTGCGATCCTATACAACAGGACGCCCCACAGTGGTCCAAGGCTGCTTTATGCACAATCACTGGAGCCGCCGTCCAAGACATCATATATGTATATGTTTGTGCTGCGTTACAGGCAAATACATTTTTCTTGTAGTCAGAGGTGCCACACAGGAAAGGGGCCAATTGGGCCGGAACCCCACTTCCAGGTAGGCTATTGTCCCTATCACCCTCATCATCGCAAGGGTACGGCGTCATGATTGCCGTGACTTGTTGAGCTCCGGATGGCGCTTAGGAGGGGTTCATCAATCTGCAGGTGTAAAATGGGAAGATGCAAGCATGAACTGTCCCCTACCTTAATACCCTAGGTACCCGGTATTTATTGCTATGACAGGATAAGTTGTCTAGGGTCTTCCGTTGATAAGTAGGTATACCTGGGTAGGCAGCGAACCTTTCTGGCAGTATCCCTATCATTTTCAGCAATATTCACAGATGTATACTAACGACTACATAACGGGGTAGGGGCTCAATAGAACAACAAGCCACTAGGAGGCCCTTTCAAAAAAGGTCACTGTCGAGATGGATACACCGTCTTCGGAAAGCTCCATCGAGGAATTGGGCAGCAGCTTGGCAGTTCTTGGAAAGGAAATGTGCCAATCAAGGCCAAGGAAGAGAGGATGACTCGACTGCGGATGATGGGATGCGTGCTCTCCCTGTGGTCGATGTATCCCAAAGGAGACATCGTCTTCCAGAACGTGACGACAAACATACGCTCCTCGTCGAAGGTTCTGAGCCTGGCGTCTCCAGTTTTCGATGGGATATCCTCCCAGGGGCCTCAAACATTTTCAGACCCCGAAGATGACGCAGAGACTCTGACTCTCCCCTGTCGTCTTCTCCATCACCGACTTGATCCTGAGGAAGTCCGGACACCCCCATCTATGGGGCTTCTCGTCAAGTTTGCAAAATTGGGTGCAAAGTACTCTGCTGGATCGTACGCCATTCGACGTCCCGGTTCAGTTCGTGAGTCTACTACCCCATGTGCGAATGCACAAGCTGCTGCACAGCTGCGAGAGGGGTGAGGACTGCTCAGTGCTTGTCCAGCTATCGGCACTGAAGGACTCGCTGAAGAAAGTGGCAGTACACACTTGGGCGGTCTCCGAGGTAGGACCGCTGTTTTCACCAGTGTCCTCGTCCTGAGAAACCCCAGGGGTCCTCCTCTGTGTGAACGCAGTTGGCTTTGAAGCGAGTGGCAGAGCAATTTTGTCATCTGTCAGTGTTTAATGGCAATTGTCTATTTTTCCAGTATTTTATTGTAGAGTGTTCTGGATGTTAAAATCCCATTTACCAAGGAACTCCGTTGCCCTTATATGGTTACTAATTATATTCACATACATTTCTATCATTTATACAGAACCATCCAAGGACATGCCATGTAGAGGCCAATACCACATCCTCGCTATTTATTCATTTATTTGTCCTTCTCCCTCTGTTCCGCCGCGATCGCCTCCGCCCGCTTCTCAGCCTCCTCATCACCGATTTCACCGAAGATGTCAATGCCCCAGCGGGCGGGGACGTTGAATCGCTGGTTCCGGTCAAGCTTGTTGAGGGCCTCGAATTCCGCGTCGGGGATGATGAAGTCTATAGACAGAAGTCAGTTAGCTTCCAACAAGAAGAGAACAAAGACTTTGATATCCCCATTGTATATCTTGGAATAAGCATATACCTTGGAAGTTGCTCTCGATACGAGACGGGGTGACACTCTTCGGAAGGACGGAGGTCCCGCGCTGGACGGCCCAGGAGATGAGTAGGAGAGCGGGGTCCTTGCCCACCTTCTTTGCGATTTCGTGGACGGTTGGGTCGTCGACAACACTGGGACTGTTAGCTACCTGCTACTTGTTCCCATCGGGAGTAAATGGGGACATTATACCGAGGAAGCCCGTAGATGTTGTTGCCCAGCGGGCTGTAGGCTGTGATGAGAATGTTCTACATGACCTGGTTAGCAAGTGATCTTCTCACGGACAAAAAGTGGAATGGAAAAGGGAGCCACAAACATTCTCCTTCGAAAACTTGGTCAGCTCTGGCTGCTGCAGCCACGGGTGTGCCTCGATCTGGTTCACCGCTGGCGGGATCGTCGCCGTCTTGAGCAGCTCCTTCGTCTTCTCGATGTTGAAGTTGCTGATGCCGATGCTGCGGATCTTGCCGGCCTTGACCTGCTTCTCCAGCGCGGCCCAGGTGTCAGCGATGGGGACGTTGGCGATCTTGAAGCGCTTGGTGACTGGGTCGACGGGAAAGAGGGTCTCGCTGCTGTGCTCGAAGGCGACGGGCCAGTGAATCTGTAGGATTTTGTGTTAGAGTCTGTTGCTATTGAATTGAAGAGTCAAATGAGTGGGTAGGTATATACGTACAAGGTACAGATCAAGGTAATCAGTCTGCAGGTCTTTCAGGGTCTTGTTGAGTGCCTCCTCGACGTGGTCTGGGTGGTGGTGGGTGTTCCACAGCTTGCTAGTGATCTGGAAGATGCTGTCAGCTTAATTCCACATACAACTACTCTACCTTGCATTGAAAGTGAGAAAGAAAGGTGATAACTCACAAAGATCTCCTCTCTGGGAACACCGGACTTCTTCCAGCCCGCGCCTACTTCGGCCTCGTTCTCGTAGACAGCAGCGGTGTCGATGTGGCGGTATCCCACGCGAAGAGCGTGTTCGACGGCATTTTCGACTTCGTGAGGCTTGGAGAGCTGTAATTGTTTGAGTCAGTGTCAGCCTTTCGATCTTCAGATAAGTATCTTTGTTGGCGATTGGACTGGACTTACCCAGGTCCCGAGACCGATGGCGGGCATCTCATACCCGGAGTTGAGCTTGAATTTCCTGCCTAGAGACATGATTATTTTCGTTGTATCTTTATCGCCGTGATCTTATGGTCCTTGTGTCGCAATCGACTATCCTCGTCTGTGGTAGTTGAAGGGCTTGAAGGACAAAGAAACGGGGGACAAGTATAAATCAAGAATACGGAGTCGGAGTATGTCCGGGGCTATTACTATTAACCTCCAACTAAATGGCGAGCTCCTGCTGCCCCTCCAACTCCTCCAGGAGACACCTAACAAAGTGACACAATGGCGTTACAGAGGACGTGCTCATCCGCGGGGTACTCGACGATCATCGCGAGCAGCAATTCATCATTGGGCGGGGGTGAGTGGCAGCGATGGATCCATCCGTGCTAATGCTATCAAAAGATCCCGCTTTTATGACGCGATTGTTCTCCACCACCTCCCCCTCCATCGCTGCATGTCGTCGAGCAAGGCATGTCCAGGGAAGTACCCACCACCAGAACGCGTGTTTGATTATCGTTAGTTGTTCGCAATCCATGGAGTTATCGATTTTTTGTGACATGTATGCAGGTCCGTTAACAGCTCTTCCTGTCGTTAGATTGATGGGTCGTGCGGATATTTATCCGAGTCGGAAGTCACCTAGCGCTTCCGCTATTTTTGATCAGACACTTCGTAGATTGTATACACGTGTGTTATGTCGCCACTATATTAACTCTATTCTTGAGATGCTTGTGCTAGATACCTGCGGAAAATGGTGCGGGATTATGTAGGTACCTACCTAACTTATCTACTAATCATTTCGGGCCAATAGCCAATTGACATCAAAAATGCAGATATAGATGCCTATGTATGAAAGCCTCTCAAGGATGGCAGAGAGGAGAAATTTTGGTCATTACGGTGAGTAGATTGTCAATCGCGATGAGAAGATTGCTGATATTTTGTACAGAATTAAGTTTCTCCCTTCAAAGGTATTCAGAAGATGAATCCTGGTTCTGTTGCCCTGGGATTCTTCTGTGATAACGAGTGCAACTTTACAATAATACCCTTGCAGGCTACTCTCAATGGGCATACTGCTTGATCAGTGGCTCCGTAGTCACTTTCGGGAAGTGCAAGAGATATTTATACACTATAAGCACCCAGATACTCTCCGTCGCAACCACGTCTTGCAAACTCAACCCTTCCGCTACGAGCCCCTGACACAGGCTAGTCAGATCGAGCCGACTCGCGTCCGCCGGGCCGTCATGGGTCAACGCATCGACCGTCAACGCCCACCCCACGGGGTTATACAACGTGCCTTCGTGCGTATACACACTACCCGCGGGCTGCAGAGGGCAGAGAGCCTGGAACTCATTATTGCTGACCCCGACTCCCCTGGCGTCCAGGATGTACCCACTGGCAGCTGTCCCAGTTTCCGGTAGAATCACGTTGTCGGTGGAGGAGTGGATGGTGGTTGTTGGTACGTACGCAGAGTCACCACCATGAGCCCGCAAGGTCTTCACGAAGGTGGACTTGTACCTCTGCTGCAAGAAGGAAGGATTGCAAGGGATGGCTGGGAAGCTCGGGCAGAGCACGTCGAAGAAGAAAGACCCGTCAAACTCGCCGGCCATCGAGATAAAGTCGCTGACAACCCTGCGGGTGGAAGGCCAGAACGTGAGCGTCCACTGCATGTTCAAGCTGCCCTGGGACCAGGTTATGATGCTTACGTTGCCGCCGCCGCTGATGGCCGAGACGTAGTTCAGCGCGTAGGCAACGTATTCAGAGTTGACCTGCACGTCGTCATTCAACGCCCCGGGGGATGTTTAGCCATAGCTGATCCGCGAAGTCGGTCGCCGCAAGCAGTTTGGCGTAGTTGGGCGCGTACACCGCACCGCCGTATGTGCAGGTGCCCGGGGCCAGGATCACAGGCTGCTTCCCGTTCGCACCGTACGAGAAGTCCTCCGGGATATAGATCGCAGCGCGCAGCTGCTCCTCGGGTACCGAGTACGGCGCATCTAGGCTGCTTTTCGGATAGACGTTGACCGGCGGATCCGGGTTGGAGTTGTTGTATGAGTTGATTCTGGAATCAAACTGACCGACGATATTATGGACCGGGTCCGCCGCGTCGAGGCCGTTCTGGATGAGCTCAACAGCATTAGTGACTACGTTGGCTGTTGGCTGAGCGGCCAGAATGCTCGAGATGATGGATTGGACCTCTGCTGGGGACGTTGGGGTTGCAGTTGCTTGAGCTTCAGCCAGGACGTCTGCCAATACAGAGACTGCTTGAGCGATATCCATCGATTCTTCTTGAACGCCATGGACGACGCCCTTGACGATGTCGTCGGTGGGAGCAGCACCATAGCAACATATCCAGAACAGTGGAGTCGCAAATCTGAGAAAAGATGTTCGTGAGCGCATTGTGATACAGATTGACTTCAGCTTTCCAGTTTTACCATTTTTTTTTCAGGGGTTGAATCAATCTACTATTTATACGCGCTTCTTCTAATGCAATAGATGTGGGTCCTCAAAGTTTATTTGCCAGCGAGATTTGTTTTTTGATTACTCAAAGCTTATTTAGTAGAGGTCCGTGTGCTTTCATGGGTTTGCTACTTGCAGTCTTCTGTATAGGAATTACTGTCATAAGCCCTACTCTTCACCTGCTAATTAGCATCTCATTGACTCAGAATTCAGGTAACTCACCATTTATATAAGCCTAGATGGTTCCCATCCTGACAGCTACAGCAGTTGTTAACGCTCTGGTTTCTATCATCAGGTTGCAATGTTTGAAAATGATACATCAAATCTGAACAGAGGGGATTTTAGAATCAACACACAATGTTATATTTCTCTCAACCGGCACATGTCGGATGATATTAAAGATAGTGGGGAACGGAACCCCATCTTACATAGGATTCTAGCTATGATTTTTGTAGGTAAATCCGGCTGAACAAGATATATACAGATTATCCTGTCAGCAAGGTTCTGAATAAGTCTACCTTGTGTAGAGGCAGACGCACGACATCCCAAGTCTTGTTAGAGATAAGATTCAAGGTGAAGTGTAGGCCTCAATCTCAGAAACCAAGAAAGCGCCTCTTCTTGTGAGCAATGTGTACGTGGTTTTTATTATATATATATGTTTTTTTTACTCCCTTGCCTTGCAACGAGTCGTCCTAAGCGCATTTTACAAGAAGAGAACATCAAAATCGGCAAACATAAAAAAACACGTCTTTTTAACGCGTCATTCGACTCAGAGAGGCCTCTGAGCCCCTAAAAACCACCATGGAACCTCCCGATCCCCATGGTGGTGGTGTTATTCACGCGTCAACCCCGGCAAACGGCCGCGCGGCAAGTCAGCTCACAGAGATCCTGGGGGTCCCAGACACCCCGACCCCAAGTCAATGGAACATCCCTGGACCCCTAGGGCTCGTTATGAATGAGAATGATCAGGAAAATGACCCAGGAACCGAAGCAGAACCCTCAGAAGACCCTAGAATCCTAGGGAATAGCCGGACATGAGGTCAGGCCAGCAAGAGCCATGGGATTGTAAAGCCGCAACAATGAGCCACCCAGAGACCTCTAGGGGGTAAAGAAGTACCCCGGAACCCCCTAGGAGATATCGGCAAGCAACTTCAGGCCCTAGCAGGCAATATGGAGTGAGCATTGGAGCAACAGGCCCAGAACCAGCAGCAAGCACGCCAGGGAGACCTAGAGACGCTATGGACCCAGCTCATAGAGGTTATGGATGGCTGGAAGGCAGAACAACAGATCTGGGAGGAGCACCTTCTAGGGAGAATCACCTCCCTAGAACTAGAAGTCGGCAAGCTTCGTACAGAGCTCACAGCAACTACCCAGCGACACCCAAAGTCCCCCTTGCCAGCTCCCCCAGCTCAAGAGCACAGACCACCAAGCAGAGCCGCAAGCAAAACTACTGAGTACCAAGCACCTAAGGCGCCTTCTATAGGCATTCCCAAGACTGCAAGACAGCCAGTAAAACTGGGAGCATCTTATGCAGACA
>NW_027192531.1:2528319-2539605 GCF_041956765.1 Thermoascus crustaceus | reverse complement strand
ACGCTAGCACGCGGGTATGGCTCACTTCCCTAGAGCTAGCATGCCTGAGGCCCCTTTCACTCAGACACAGAACTAGAGACCGCGCCGTGCGCGAAAACTAGGAAGATAAGCCCATTTTGTGGTAAATGATGCGCCGGTGGTGGGAATCGAACCCACGATCTCCATGCTAGGGGTGGGCAGGTCACCCTTTCGCTGTTGGAGGCCGCCTCGGTGTGCTTACCACTACACAACCGCTGCCGGCGAAGGCGGCGATTAAGTGTTGAATAATGCACATCAAATGCCCGCGCAGCCGCTCGTATGCTTGATATTTGACCTTTTTGAATGGCATCAATGGCTAGAAGGATTCTGCCTTCTTTATAAGCACTAGAATCTGCTTGTATCGGTGGCATCTTGGTGGTTGGAGCTGTTGAACGCGTCGCGTGGTGGGTGGGTGATTCACTCGGTGGAGTGATCCATTCGGTGGTTGATTACGTTAAGTAGCTATTTAGATTTATTATCTAGTGTCAAAGGGGCAGGCCGATAAAAGAGGAATTGACTCCAGTCGTCTATTTCATCCAATTTCCTGCCTTTGCTGACAGTGTATAGATGTAAAGACGCACCGATTCACAAACACTATAAACTACGACAGCTGGCGCGATAAAATAGGAAACAAGAGATGATGAAGAAGGGTCGATACTTGAGGCCATGATGGACTATTGAATGTTCTTCGTTCAATCGCTTAGGTATTTGCTTGATATATATCCCAGGTGAACTCCTGTCAATGCCATCCCAAGGATCATCTCAACTATGACGATTGCAGTTTTCAAGCAGAATCATCAATTAATATCCATTGGTATCAATTTATCATCATCTACTGAATTTCTATCATTCCCAAACTCAAAAAGTCATCTTTCGCCTCATGACATCCCCAACTGCGCATCCGAAACAAAATGCATACCCCCAGCACAGCGATACCCGCCAGCCTGTTTGATCCATCGAAACCCCGCGATACAAACGCCCATATGCCTCAGCTTCCTTTGCGCTTCTTGCTCCTTCCGACGCCGCTCCTCAGCCTCCTGCTTCTTCCGCCTCAGCGCCTCCAGCTCTTCTTCGCGCTTTCGGCGCTCGAGCTCATGCCGCAGACGCGCTTCCTCGCGGCAGCGTTTTTCTTCGTCGTCTGTATTGCTCGCGGTCGCCTTTTCCATAGCAGCAGCGGCTTCTGACTCGGCTTCGCGTAATTTTGCGACTAGTTCTTGCATGGCACGTCCCTCCTCGAGCAGTCGCTTGTATGCTTGTTCGCTGGCTTCAGCGGCAACTCTGTCCTGCTGTAAGCGCGCCCACACTTCATCACTTACCCCGGGATCCCGTGGTGTCTCATTGATAGTGAGCTTGATGCCGTTATCTTCACACGGAGGGCGTGCTCCATTTTGTTGAGCTGTACTTGTCGTATGCCGTATCTCGTTCCTCATGGAAGGACGTTCAATTTGAATATCCTTGACCATCTGCTGCAACTCGGCGACTTTTCGGTCGTGGCATAAGGTAGGTACGTCGCCTCTATGTGTCCTCTCAGTAAGCATCGAGTCAATATGCCCCAAGATCGTTTGCTCGTCAAGGGCTGACTGGCCCTGCAGAATTTTGTCGTTCTTTAAGATTGCACCAAAAATGCTCTTGGCAATGGTCTCAATATCGCGACCGTTTGCCCAATTGGGCAGCTTCGAGAGTTCCTCAAATCGACGTCGCAGTTCCTCGCTGAATTCATCTCGTGGAGATTCGAGAGCCGCAATGTTGAGGGTTACCCTTTTCTGGGAGAGCTGGCGCTTTTGTCTTTGGAGCAGGTTCGTTAAGAGGGTCACGCATTCGCCAGGTGAGAGACACCTGAATATAACAGCTTCCGGGAAGCGACTTGTCAAACCAGGATTTATCGACATGAGACGATTGATGTCAGCGTCGTAGCCTGCAAGGATGATGATGAGTTTCCTTGCGAATCTAGGTTTAGTAATACAGTCGACAAGCTCATCCATTGCCTCCTTAGCGAAATGACCCTCAGCTAGGCGATATGCCTCGTCAATAAACAGGACTTTCCCAAGAGCCTCCTCTAGCAACTTCTGCGTTTTTGGGCCAGTTTGTCCAACATATTGACCCACAAGGTCCGTAGCTGAGCGTTCGAGAACTTCCGCAGTAGACAGGAGGCCCATATCGTAGTAGACCTTTCCCATCTTTCTGGCCGTCGTTGTCTTTCCCGTTCCTGCAACGTCTTAGTTGTAGTCATCAATGAGATAGACTGGCCTCTTACCTGGAGGACCACGGAACAGAAAATTAAAGGGAACCTGTTCCCGCGGGTCCATGTCAAGCTTCTTCATATTCCTGGCAGTCTCCCGATATCCTTCCAGTTGGGCGATGATTCCCTCACATCCCACGACTCCTTTGAATAACATGGGGATATTGGTATCTGTACGCTCTGCACGGTCGAAGTCCTCATCAAAATCCTGTGCCTCAAACTTATCCGCGTTCTTTGCTAGCTTCCCCGTTAGGAGCCGTCGCTGATGACGGGACTTGGCGGCGTTAAATAGAATATCGATTTCTCCAGCATTTCCGAAATTTGGACGGTTTCGTGTACGGCGCAATACCTCCAATGCCGCCTTCTTTCCTTGATCCGTCACCTCGAATCCCTGCTCTTTCAACTTTAGGTCGAAGATCTGGCTCAACTCGTCGTCTGTAAAGTCTTCGAACACGAAAGCAGAGTCCAAAGGAAATCTTCGACTAAGTCCGGGATTCACATTCTGGAACATATCTTGCATCTGGTCCTTGTAGCCAAGCAGAAGCACGCATCGATCTTCTCCTGGCGTACTCTGGACTTCAGCGACAATTGTATCGACGACGGCCGTCTTGTATGGATCTGAATACGATCCACCCCTGTCTTTATTCCCTCCCCCATACAGTCCATATGCCTCATCGATGACAAGGACTTTTCCAACGGTGGAAGCCAATATACCCTTGGTGTTCTTCTCTGTTTCTCCAAGTACACCGCCGACAAAATCTGCCGGATTCTTCACGACCACTACTCATGTTAGCATCGACGGGGACCAAGATTACACAGAGATACGTACCTTCACCGTTGGAGAGCAACCCAATATCAGCAAGTATCTGCCCATACAACTTTGCGACGGACGTCTTCCCGGTTCCAGGGGAACCAAGAAACACGCGATTGAGCGAGAATTCCACAGGAGGCATCTCCTCTAGTTCCCTGGAATAGTTATATTGCACTGTATTTATCAACGCCTCAACTGCTTCCTTAACAGCCTTCAGACCGATAAGCTTCTGAACCTTCGTCCAGGCCGGACAGTTCTTGAGCGCGGCGGAAGGTTCGGGCCCGATCATGTCTTCCTTTGTCAACAGCATATCGTCGACTGCGATTCCAGCTCTCCTCTCTTTCCGAAGACGATCTACCTGCCGTTCAGCAATCCGAGCACACATATTCTCTACAGCGCGAGCGTTTCCAAACCCTTCACGGCCACGGCCATGACCAATGCGACGCGCAACAATGCGAGAATAGAGGCCTCCCGTCCCTCCTTCTATCTTCATCCTCCCACCGTACTTTTTATCAATTTTGTGTTCCAGTATCTTCAGAAGCTCATTATCATCATAGTCCTTGAACTTCAGCTCATTGGGGAATCGACTAGGTAGACCCGGATTATGCGCAAAGAATGCTTCCATCTGTTTGTTATAACCTGCGAGAATAACAACCATCTTTCCGACCAGGTTCTCAACTTCTGCGAGGAGAAAGTCGAGAACCTGGGCGCCACCATAGTTTGTTCCCGACGCGAGCTGGTATGCTTCGTCAATAAACAAAGCTCCCCCACCGTTGTTAAGAATTTCTTCGATCTGCTTTTTGCAGCCAGAGACCCCGTCATTTGCAAGTCGCGATCCAGTGGTCTCCACTATAAAGCTACCCGGGAGGGCACCAACTGAAGTTAGGAATTTCGCATAGAGCCGTGCAACTGTCGTTTTTCCTGCGTGGCATGAGCTCGAGGTCGCAAACAATAGATGAATAAGACCTTTATACTCACCCGTGCCGGGATTACCAAGCAAAATTACACCAAATCGCTCCCCTTTCAAGTCAATGTTCTGTCGAATAGCTGTGTCTACCCGCGCTTTGACAGAGAGGAATTTCTCCTTCACTTCTTCGAGTCCTATCATGTCCATCAGAGTATCTATCGCGTCGTTTTGAGCGCCTTCAAATTCCTTTTGATACTGCCACTCCCTGTTTGCGGAGCTGAGGATGTCTGGCTGTTGATCTTTCCCTGCCTTCCCACCATTCTGACCATCTTCGGTTGAAATCGCTTTCAAGTCAGAAGGAACAGTAGGGGCGCTAGTCTCTCTATTTCCATCGTCCTTTAAGGCTAGTCTGGCTCTCCCATTCACTGCATTCTTCATATTGTGAAGGTCCTCTTTGTGCTGTCGCAACATGTTTTGTCTCTCTTGCTCCTCAGCTTGATCTCTCAGTAAGCGCCTTTGGTGTGCGATCTCATCCTGTATCTCAGCCAGTTGCTGAGCATACTGTATTTGTTTCTGTTGCCGTAGGGCGTCAAGTTGATGATCTCTCTGTTTCTTCGCTTCTTGCCTGCGATCCTCTACAACGCATTTCCTGCAAACAAGATCGGTCTGGAAGCATGGCCGGGAGACTTTATGATTCCGAGAGCAGGTCCATTCGACAATCCTGTCGCATTTCATTTTGGAGTGATCAAACAATTGATGGCACCGTTGAGGACAATCGTGAATTCCGCAGTTCAGCTTCGCTCCACTACCTCATTCATCAGTTTCTGCGTCTCACGGCTACAAGTCTAGACGTACCAAGGTAAAGAACAGCCTCCATCTGGACATTGCGTCTCAAAATCATCTTTCCTTTGCAGAAGTGTCGTCGTCTGTGGATGTCTTTCACATTTAACCGGTAGCCCATCGTATAAATGGTGGCCTTCGTTCAAATGATCCAGAAACGGGACCCAAGTTCCTTTCCCCCTCCGACTTCTCCTGAAGGTCTCAGCGTTTCCTATCATTATAAGTGCGTCGCGAGCTCTCGATATCAGAACGTTAAGCCTTTGGGGTACTGCCATAAATCCAATGTCACCAGCCGTGTTGCTACGGGTGAGGGACACGATGACGATCTCGCTCTCTTCTCCTTGGTAGTTGTCTACGATTGTCAGTATTCCAATAAAACAAAGCTTGTGCGACGGAAAGGGACTCACCAATAGTGGATAGTCGAATGGGGCGTTTAGACTGCTGAGCACTAGCTTGGGACAACAAGCCTGCCCTAACCAGGTCAAAGGTGTCAAGATCATTAAGGATTGGGTCGTTTTCCTGAGCGAGCATCCGTCGAAGAAGATGCAGCTGGCCAAGATACGGAGTAAGAATGACCAATTTGTCAGTCCCATACCCTTGTTGTGCGAGATAGCGGACGATCTTTAGCACTATCTCAGCTTCAAATTGGTTTCTCTTGCTGGCCTTTGCCCCCTCGTCCCGACGGTCAGCGACTTCGGTGGCACTGACTTCCAGATGTTCGTGGTTGAAGAAGATAACACGATCCTGCAAACCGCGAGGCTGGGGACGATGCAATGTTTTCTTATCGTCCAACAGATCAGGGTAGGTGAGCCGTCTCACTAGAGCTGAAATCTCTGGACTCATGCGATGCTGCTTGGAGAGGGTGGTATGTGGATGCCCTGCTAAGACGAGTCGTTCAAAAAGAGATCGGTTCAGGTCATAGCCATCGCCCTTTTCGACTGTGAGGGCGTAACTATTGACCTTAGGGCGTAATTGTTTGTGGTCTCCAATGAGAACCAATCGCTTAGTCTGGGGTGATAGGGCCGTCAGAATATGAGATTCCAAGATCTCGCCCGCCTCTTCCACTAATAGCACGCCTGGAGAAACGCGGCGAAGAATTTGTGCAAACATTGCAGCCGCCGTGGTCGTGCAGCCAATGATTCGCATCTTTTTGAGAATGGACAGAGTCTTCTCACTCATGACTTCGTCCAAGCGATTCTGACAGCTATTAAAGCGTTGTACATGGCCCTGGAGATTAGCTACTTGCTCCTCGAGTATGATTTTGCTCCATTTGTTTATGCATTCTTTCCTCGCAGCGTGGTCCATCTCCCAGACAATCTTGCTCTCCTGGGACAACATGTTCTTGAAAATCCCAGCATCCATACCTCTCGACCAACGATCGTAGAGATACCCATGTGTTATGGGGTTTCCGCTATGGTCCACCACAGTCATTTCATCTTCAGCTTCGGGTGTTTTTAATGCATCATAGAAGTGGGAATCGTCCTCTGAGAACTCCAAGTATTCAAGAATATGTCTCATGGTGGGAGAAAAGCCTTTGTATGAACGGAATGTCTCGTCTAAATCTGCTTCCAGCTGGTCTGCGCTGTCCCTCAGCTTGTTAATGATGTTCCACGCAGACTGTGACCACCTGTGCGAGATCTTTTGCTCAGAAAGGCTTAGGTCCGCTGTTCGTGAGGTTGATTTTGATCCAAGACGCACGATATTCTCTTTGCAGATCCCGATATCCAAAAAGTCCTCGAGAAATTGATCAAGGGCATGGTTAGTGTAACATAAAACTAAAATTGTCTCGGATGTCTGGTCGTGCAACACCTTGGCAAGAAGCGCACCGATAAACGACTTCCCAGTGCCTAGAGAAATTAGCCATGAGGCTGTAGATATTGGAGTATGATACGATACCTGGAGGTCCTTGGATTAGACTGAGTGGTTGCGTTATTCCAGCTATCAGAGATTCCATCTGGGATGGGTCGAGCCTAATAGCCTTTGCAGTTTTCAAAATATGCTGGATATTATTACTGCCTTGATACTCTAGGGCTCGTACGATACAATCAGGAATCAGAGAGGTTCCCGATATGCTGTCGCTTGCCTCGTACCGAAGCAGTTCCTTCGCCAAGGGAAGATCAACGCTCTGCTGGAGACATCTCAACACAGGCTCATAGGCGAAAAAGGGTGTCTCAACTAGAATAAACGCAATATCTCTCCCCATTTTGAGGAATATAAGCGTTTTCGTCAACGCTTGGTCTCCGAAGATTCTCAAAGTGACAAGTGGCGGGTCCGTAACCAGGGCATCTATGTTTCTGTCTACAGTCGCGAAAGCTACAATCTCGTCACCGCAGATCAGACATCCGAATGCTTGATGTTTCAGAAAGCTTCGGTTCTCCGCAAGGAATTGCTTTCGCTTAGATTGCGGCAGGTTGGTGAGCTGTTCAAGTCCAGATCCGCACTTCAGAGCCAGGGCGCAAGGTTTTCGCCGTTTCTCATCGCCGCAAAAAATTGCTGCTGCTGACAGCTTGCGCAGGACTATTGCGGACCGTCTCCCTTTCTTTCGGCCTCTAGCAATCTGCAAGTCATCGCGCAGTTCGGAGACCAAATCCTCACGTAGAAGGCGGAACTGATTATCGAGATGCATCGCAACGCGGTGCTCCTGTGGTGTGTCGAAGATCGCATCCGCTCGTCGATAGAATGGCTTCTCTGTGGATAGGAATTCATCCGCAGTCGGGTAAATGGCGATCTGACGAAAATCAACAAGGTCGTTGTCGTGACGGCCTCCAGGGGCATGTTCAGGATCGATAGGTAAATTGGAGTTTTTGGCCAGCAAGAGCTGCTGGATTTTACGACCGAATGTCCGGATTTCATGAGATGGAGATTCGAGAAGATAACCGTCTGCCGTTGCCCTTCGCGCATCCTCCAGAACGTCGACTCCACTGTCAGCTGGGAACGACATCAACTCCAAGAGGAGCCATGCAAAGGCATGGACAGACTCTTGATCCAGTAAGCGGTTTTTATATGATTGGACTAAGGCGTTCCACAAGGTAGGAGGGTTGATGATGATGCTCAGGACATCCTGGAGCAGCTGGCCATTACACAGTCGTTTGACAGCAGGGTCAGACAGGTACTTGATGAACGGCCCAGTGCTCTGATTGATAAACTGAGGACGGACGTCAAATCTCAAACCAGCCCGGAGAGCATCTAGCGATGGAGTGCTGGCAACGAGCTTCTCCACGCAGCCTGGGCGGTCTTTCTGGTCGCAAATTGCCTCGAAGAACAGCTTTGCGTCTGCGGCATTTCGAACTTGTCGCTTGCCCAGTAATATCTGTGTGAACAGCTTAGCTAGCCTGGCTGACCTAGCAGAATCAGAAGACATGACGTTCAGAAAACCCGGGTTGCGGCAGATCGATGAATGAGTAGCAGAAATTTGAAAACTCGACTCTCGCCGTGGCGGTTGATGAAAAGAATGCTGTCAAAACAGTATTTATCTCCCCACAAAGGCTTCCCTTCACGGTGACTGCCGGTGTGCGGTGGATGTTACCGTTGATTACGTGTAGCGGGGATAAAGACCTTGCTCTTTGTGACGGTACTCATGTATCATCCCGTGGAGGTAAACAGGCCAGAATCCCACAGATAACGACAGAACGCAAGCAACGTGTCTTTCGCAACCAGTGCTATGCGGCAGCCTTGTAGGCAACCGTCATGCACAGCCCCTGTCCAATAATTGCATACTTGGTTGTGATAGGCGCCCTTTTGGATGATGATCTCCACTTTATTCAACCGGGTATTGCAGTGCTATAAATCATAACTCTCTGAGGATATCTTTGGATCTTTCTGAGGGTATCTTACCACACAGATAAGTACCTTGCTGTCAGCCGAATATTACCACTATACCCTAGTGGTATACCAAGAGACCTATCAGCCTAGTCAGCGCACGCCGATTCGGATCTGCAAAAGGTCATGATCCCTGCAATAAAGGAATCATACTGTCTATACCCGAGGCTGCCTATTTTCCTTTATTATATCCTTTCATATTTCACGAAAATGTCTCGGGATCATTAAACGAAGAAGTATTCGGAAGGTCTTAACCCCTAAGTCCATGAGAATAAATAGTGGTGAGATAGGTAGATTCGAATAATCAGAGCTTTCATCATCATCATACCTTCAGATTACTAGGTTCGCGCAGTCCGACACTTGCCATCTGTCATGTCTGCCACCCGATCCACAGGTTGTGGGCCAAGAAGCGGTCGAGGCTATCGTTCTTCGTGGTCTGGAAATCGTGGGAGAGGCTCCTATCGCAACGGCTCTTGGAGGGGCAGTAAACCAGACGTTCCACGACCTCCCTCGCCGCCGCTGGGCCCGGTCCTGACGACGCTCCGCGAAAGCGACCTCGCAGACTCTCTCAATCTCGATGAGGATTATGCAAGAATCACTGACTGTAAAGACGTCGCATCCTACAACTGGCTAGACAAGAACGAGCCCACGATTTTAATTCCGGGTCTGGAGCACCTTCCCCGCATTCTACAGACGTATCCAAACGAGAATCAGCTGACCCGAGAAAACCAAACCAGGCAAGCCTCCGGCGTGGACACCACTCAGCGAACCGGTAAAGCTCAGAGAAGACGATGGAAAGTACTTTCGCGACCAAAATGCTGCGAGGTATCCATCTCATCCGCTGGAACCCGCCGTCCAAGCCGTTCTCACTTCACAGCCCGACTTCCCCTCTTCCAGTGTCGATATCTTCGCATGCGGCAGCACACTGGGCAATCTCCTGCGGTTCGTACGTAAGGTGGACAGGCCATTCCGTATGCTTGTCGAGGCAGTCGGCGACACTGTCTTCTTTTTGCGACGGGAGAACTCGCCGACAGAGCTGATCCCGAATGTCTATGGGTTCGGCCATACATTCCCGGAAGCTTATACTACATGGGAAGCGGACGTCAAAGGATCTGAGTCCAACCAGCGCATCATACAGTACAAGTTTGCGGGGCTAGATTGCCTCGTGAGGTTCGAAGCCGATGGTTACCACAAGAACTTGATCTCAACCAAAGCCAAGGAAGCGTCTGGTTCTGTTGATTACAATACTAACCTAGACGATTTGGTATCAAGCTTTGGCGATAGTGCCATCAGCTCATATCCTCCTTCGCGGGACAGACCATTGAACGTCACCCAAGGTGGGCAAACAATTCCGCAGTCTGCTATCTTCGATCTCAAGACCCGCTCTATCCGCAAAAAAGACCAGGACACCTTGGCAGACGAGCTACCCCGTCTATGGGTAGCTCAGATTCCCAACTTCATCCTCGCTTACCATTCATGGGGTTTGTTTGAGGAAATCCAGATACGGGACGTTCGCGCGGAAATCGAGCGCTGGGAGCACGAGAACGAGGATGTGCTTCGTCAGTTTGCGGCTCTCCTGCGGAAGCTCGTCAACTTCGCACGGGGAACGAGAAACGGAAAGTTTGAAATACGACGACTGGAAGTCGATATACTGGAACTGAGAGAACAGTGTGACAGTGTAGGCAGCACACTTCCCCCTGCCATCGAAGACCGGTGGGTTTTGGGTACAGCCCAGAATCAGCAGTCCCCTACTCTGGGCGGACAGCAAGCGTCACATGGTCGTTCAATCCCAGGGTCTAATGGAGAAGATATCAATAACCTGGGTCAGGAAACAGTCACACTTGCCTGGGAAGATGGTTCGGAGGATTTCACTGCGTGCTCAGCCGCCTGCGGCTACTGCGGTCACTGTGCACATTAGTAGCATCCCCGATAGGCTCGAATGCACTTTTGAATCTGTTATGCCAGCTGCTGATGTGCTGGATAGTGTTATGACGGTAATGGGTTTTTGGATCAGCAGCTTTAGCAATTTGGGAGAATGATAATACTCAATACATAATGAATCATAGTTTTATAAAATTAAAACCCTCCACTCATTCGTAGATTTCTAACTTAGATAACATTGGGTGACGCACAGGCATTAGAGAGGCCCTTGGCGCTTCTGCCTGCTACCATTGCCTAAAGGTTGGCGCCCGGCGCCCAACGCCCAAGATGGCACATTTTGTAGAACCAACCATGCGAATATCAGTGCAATTCATCTAAAAGTCCAGTTAAACAATTAAAGTGGCCACCAAAAGCTTCCTTAAATTTCAGCCAGGACCAGCATCGTCTCTGGCAGAATACCATCATCCCTGAATATGTTTAAGCGAGCGCTCCTCTTCTGAAATATAAAATTACCCGACATATTCACCCAGGGCGCATACACAAGGCTATTTCTCATTTATATTGCAGAAAAATTACATTCCTTTCTTGATTCCTATCGTAGCCGCTGAGCCATCACCACCAGCTGAGCCATGAACCACAGCCACACGCAGTCTTCCTCTCCAGTTGCTTATTAGATGTAACCGGCCCCTCCCATATCCTAGGATATTCCGGACCCGCGCGAACGCGGGTCCGCCACCTCAACGAAAAACACCCGCTCAACGCAAAATATTC
>NW_027192531.1:2525563-2528009 GCF_041956765.1 Thermoascus crustaceus | reverse complement strand
CGAAGGCGATTTAAAGCCTCAAGATCTGTACCCTTTTGCTCAATCTTTGCCATATGGTTCATATCTTGACTAGATACAACCCCTACACGGTTTAAACGCTTTCTAGAAGCAACATACCGGCGTTAATAAGCCTTTTGTGCGGCATTGCTTTGTCGGATTTCATTCTGTAGTTCCACAACCAACTGAGACTGTGCAACACTGCCTTTATATAGCTTTTCCAAAGCCTCCTGGTATTTTGCAGAGTTAGATTGAAGCTTCTGCAGTTTAGCTTCAAATTCTGTGAATCTTTTGATGGTTTTTGGGGTGCTTCCAACAGAAGATGCGCTTGCAGAAGGTTCGGGTGTTGAATCCTTGTACTGGTAGAAAGGACGGATATATTCCAGGTTATCCAGTACAATTGCAGGGTTGAATGGTACAATTCCAGTCTTTTGAAAGCCATGTTTGATAGTCTGCAGTTTGAAGGTTGCCTTTCGAATAGATTCAATTGCCGTGAGGAATTCAAGCTTTGTAAACTTTGCACATCCACTCCGACTTGCTGCATTGACCGCTTCACCATGATTATGCTTGAAAACATGGAATACTCCAACATCTAAAGGCTGAAGGAAGTGGCTTGAATGGGGTAGTAGGAGGAATAAGATAATCTTCTTATCCTCACAGTATTTGACAAATTCATATGTCAAATGCGATCCGAAGCCATCACAGATTAGAAGCCGATATTCCCCGTGTTGGCGAGCTTTTGTCTCCTGATGAAAGTGTTGAATCCATTGGTATGCAATTTGATCATTAATATACCCAGTTTCTGTGACAGTAAGGCGAGTATGGGCTTTAAGATCTGCAAACCAGCGCTTTTCCATGATCTTGCCGGAGAGGATAATAAGGGGTTGGATATAGGATCCATCTGCACAAATAGCTTCAACAACAGTGGCATATTCACGATTGGTAGAGCTTGCGATAAAAAGCTTCTTTTTAGGCTCACGGGTAAGTATCCATTGATCCTTTCCAACACCAATTTGAAAGCCAGTTTCATCAAAATTCCAGATATCTGCAGTTGTAATCCCATACTTTTCAATGACTTCTTGGAGCTGATTAAACCATCTCTTTACTTCATCAACATGATGAGATTCTTTCCTTTCTTGTTCAATAACTCGCTGTCGTCGTCTGTTGTATTCTGGATGGCGCCTAAGGAATCGTTTGGTCCAATGCATTCCCACTTTTGGTGGCAGGGTATGCGGAGTATCATGGGTTTCCTTCAGAATTGAATTGGCGCTTTTCTGTATCATCTTTTGGGTAGGTGGGATATCAAAGCCATCTAGGATATCAATATAGCTGCATAATGCAAGCTCTTGAGCCGGCGAAAGCGTCAGGTTGGTTGGTTGTCGCGTGGAGCGAGATCCTCGTCCCTTTGAACGCGCGTATAGCCTTGAGTAAGGCACGTTCAATGCGCGGGCTGCAGCTGAGATAGAGCTATAATGACCATCCTGTATCATCTGCAGGGCCATCTGGATTTCATGCTCTATATCGTGATAGGATTTAGGCATTGTGGTGGTTGATAAAAACGCATCTTTATTGAATATACAAAATATTTTGTGTTGAGATGGTGTTTTTCGTTGAGGTGGCGGACCCGCGTTCGCGCGGGTCCGGAATATCCTAGGATATGGGAGGGGCCGGTTAGACAGAATTAGGTACAAATATAGATAGACTCTGGCACACCTGCTGCGTGCTACATCTTGAAAAATTATTCTTTACGCTGGCTTAAATTCGTTTCCTGTTAGATTTGAGCCAATGCTTTGAGTAAGTATATCTGAAACAAACCGATGAGGGACGTAGTTAATCTGGAACTTCAATCAAGCCACCATCTTTAACTACACGCTTGACCAGCTTGTGGGAATGGTCAAGACAAAATGCTCCGCTCTCAATACATTTCTGGCAAATATCGAAATCTCCGTTTTCACAAATATGGCAGTGGTGGTGAGTGTTGATATCCGGAATATTCACTAGACAGATATCGCAGTATATACGGCCTTGATGTTGCCATGAATGTGCCTTGATATAGAGCTCCTCACCATGAATTGGGGTCCCTGTCTTGTTGTATTCATTAAGCAAAAGCCTTACAACATCGAGGTTCCCTATTCTTTTGGCGTCCAACAGAGGGGTCCGACCAAAAATATCTTGTATGTTAGAGTCAATGTTATTCTTGGTCAGTAGCAGCTTAACTACAGCCACATGTCCTCCAATTGCAGCCGCTAATAACGCTGTCCGACCGAACTTGTCCTTTGAGTTAGGATCGATAGTAGTTTTCGAGAGCAGCAGCTCCACAACCTCCACCTGTTGCCTCGCTGCAGCCCACATGAACGGTGTTCGACCGTATTTATCCTTGTAGTCTGCATCAACGCCCTTCTCCAGCAGCAGCTGGACCACTGTCTCATGGCCGTTCATTGCTGCCCAT
>NW_027192531.1:2428224-2523557 GCF_041956765.1 Thermoascus crustaceus | reverse complement strand
GACCACTGCCTCATGGCCCTTCCCTGCTGCCCATGACAGTGGAGTTTGGCCATATTTATCCTTGGAGTCTGCATCAACGCCCTTCTCCAGCAGCAGCTGGACCACTGCCTCATGGCCCTTCCCTGCTGCCCATGACAGTGGAGTTTGGCCATATTTGTCCTTGTAGTCTGCATCAACGTCCTTCTCCAGCAGCAGCTGGACCACTGCTTCATGACCCTCTTCTGCTGCCCGTGATAGTGATGTCCGTCCAAATGTATCCTTCACGTCAGCAATGCTCTCATTCCCAAGTAAGCGTCTTATTAGATCTGACAGTCCAAAGTAGGCTGCAAGGTGGACTGCCGTCATCTGCCTTGGCACTCGCTGACTATAGCCAGTATCCCTTGAGAAGCCTTTTTGAGCCATCAGAGCTTGGGTGCAGGCAGACATTTTAGCTTCATTTTCCAAAAGATTCAGAACCAATTGCTCGTCCACCGATTGTGCCCGACCATGGTGGCCCCAGTTCCGAGCTGAGTAGTCATAAAGCGGGTATTGTTGTAGGCGTGTTTCAAGCTCTTCATCTGTAGGACAGAAACCTGTCTCAAAGATATCAAGTGATAGATATGTAATGCAAATAGTTGCAATATCTTGGTGTGCATTAGGGAACCAAGCTGCCAAGGTTCGCTCAAAGTATTCTTGTGTTGTATAGTGGACCAAACGGATAATATTGCTCTTGTCATCGACTGTCACCAGACCAGCACACACAGAAGTCATATCCTCAATTTCAGGAAGATTGTCCTCATCTAGTTCAGATAATCCAATTTCTACAGCAAGGGCATGTTGGAGCTCTGTTGTTGTTAGGGGCCGTTGAGCACAGACAATCCATCCCAAAATCTGCTTTGCGAGTTCTTGGGAATTTAGGTTCTGACTTTGGATCCTCTCCATAGCTTCATTGTATGCATAGTCATATGCTTCTGAGCCAGAAGGTAGCTTCTGTAATGCAGTTCGAATTGCCCTTGGAGATCTCTTTCCAATCAGGGAGTCAAGATAGAGCTGTGCAAGGAGAAACCTAAAATTATATCAGTTCACTTCTTCCTTAATATAAGTGGACACTTACATTCCCTTTACAGCTTCAGAGATTGATGATTTTATCTCCCTCTGCAGATCAAGATTTCTGGAGACAAATGATGGAAGTCTAAACATTTGGCCATCTAGATAACTCTGGATATCCTCATAGTGTGCTTGAATCTCTAGAAACGCACTGTCTTTGAACTGCTTCTCGATTTCCTCCATTGGCCGAGAAGTTGCAAATAGATTGAGTTCTGTTTTTTTCTGGAGACTGAAGATCTCTTCAAGGAG
Source organism: Thermoascus crustaceus (assembly GCF_041956765.1). NCBI lineage: Eukaryota > Fungi > Ascomycota > Eurotiomycetes > Eurotiales > Thermoascaceae > Thermoascus > Thermoascus crustaceus. The sequence continues at coordinate 2,522,222 of NW_027192531.1, read as the reverse complement.
TCTTTGGCGGGCTCCCTCTGAAACTGAGCATTCATCCAGTGCATCAATTATCACAAACATGCTTGCATAATCAGTCGAGACAGACTGCAATACCTTCACAATTTCATCAACTCTAGGGCGACTTCTTCTTTGTATATGGTCCTCATAGAGGCGCTTCACACTCTCCGGCAGGGATGGCCGTCCTTGCACCAGCTGCTTGAGAAGACTTAATAGCAGATTTATGGGTGTTTGCTCTTGCTGCCGCCGGAAGTTGCAGTATAGGTATGCAATTCCAACCCCCCCACTATTTCCCAATGTCTGTTGAAGGTGGTCAATAACAACAGATGTAAGGACAGTCTTCCCTGCTCCTGGAATGCCTGGACAGAAAAGAGTCCTGTTCTCGTTGCTGACCCACTGCTGGAATTCATCTGTCTCCAGTATCCACTGCCCTGTACCATTTTGGCATTGACTCAGGATGTCACTTTGTTGAGCACCATAATCGATGTCTGTGAGCCATGATAAGATCTTCTGATTTTCTTTGGACTGATGCCATTGGTGTTGTTCTTCTCTTGTCTCTTTGACTTCTTTATAAATAGCTGCCCCAAGAACTGCTGTGTCGATAGAAACCAAACTGTTCAAAATTTGACACTGTCGATGAAGATTTTCCACAGATTCTCGAATGTTCCTGGCAAGGAAAGCTCCTTTGAATCGTTCCCAGCCCAATCGATGCCCTTCATCCCTCTTCTTCAAGCTGCAGAGCAGGTCTTCCAACTCTCTTCTACAAATTTCGAGTAACAATTTAGTATCACTTGTCGTTTGTGCAGCTGATCCCAATTGCGACAGTAAAGCAGATTGTCGGTTCTGAAAGGCCTCTGCAAAGTCCGGATTAAGAGTGATATTCATGTTTGTCTCTGATAGGACTGTCTTCAGCGCCTGGAGCTCGGCCATAAACCTTTTGACGTCGTGCGGTGCATGTTTCCAGTCCAGCCCGAATTGAACAACCACCTGGGCGATTTGGATGGTGAGACTAATCACGCCGACAATGCCGGCTCCGATCCCAAATGTATCAGCCATGGGGTTCTATTGTCAATTGTGACACTTTCAGGCAATGATGGTCTTGTGTGGACGATTGCAGTTAGAAGCCTCAGGATATTCAGACCTCACCTGTTGACTATAGTATGCCAATACAGTTGGTAACACTGAAATTGAAGCTGATCACGGACCTTTTCCCAGCTCCAGCATTTACAGAGTAAGACAGATGGATAATGAAATAGATTCTGGTCTATTCAGACGGTAGGGATGTATGCCTTCAGCCTTGTCAGGCATTTCGCGGTGGGGTCCAGCGGTTCGAGGCCACGTATGCACTCTATTCAGCTCCGCCACATTCACCTCAAACCAAAGAAGTCAATCATTCGTTTCGTGAATACTCGTTAAAGCCGACATCGTAAGGTTATGTTGGACTCTGATATAGCTATGGATTAAGGTTGCAAACTTGCCCATGCAATTTCACACTGCCGCTTGACGTAGACGGTTTCATTAGGGATCTTTGCTGGGTTCGGATGGCAGGTCCAGGCCGACCATCCAGAGGCTAGCTGGAAATGACTAAGCGAGAGTCATGTCCCGTACACGTGACCCGGACACTAGCTACATAGCCATACGGCAGCTACTGCCTCGTATAACTTCTAAAGAATTCAACCTACTTTGTGCCTTACAGCCCCCTTCGCTGAGGTGTTGCAATTTCTTGTGGCTGAGCTGAGACACGGACAAGCATGCGAAGTCCAATCAGCGAGCGCGGATGAGCCACACGCCGGGCGGTTAGTAGTTGGGTTGGTGTGCTTTACTTTGTTGTTTTTGGTATCATTAGAACTTGCTCCCTCCACAGCTCTACCGAAACCCCGGTCGAGAAATGTTGCCTGTGCGTTTACATAGGACCGTTGGCAATGAATCCCGTCTGTTGTATGTTTCTTACGGTTTTATGCGTAGCTTTTTTTGTAATATTTGCGAGGGTGATTTTTCGATCGGCTTGGTGGTGGTGTTGTAGAAGTGTAGATATGTCGAAAGAGATAGATATCACTGCCATTATTGCTGACCAATTTGACCCATTTCGGAACGCTTTGAACGTTGTTGAATTAGCCAATCAAATTGCTTGCTTGAATCCCTAAAAATCTTTGTTATAAACAGCGAGCTTAGACCTTTTGATATGATTATAAGCTTTGAGGATTATATATGTATTATTCTTATCTATTTTATCTATAGTCAGTATTCTTGGCCTGCAGACTTGCTATACAGTATCAAAGGATTAATTAGCTAGTTATTTAGAGAATACAGATTTCATCGTTACAGAAAACCTCCATACCAGCCTATACGAAATAGGCTTTCTTTAACATGTATCTAACTACTGATTTACAGCGGCGGCTGCACCTCTAGCACCCACTGCAGCGTAAGATTTTAGCTTGATGGAAATAATGAAGTTCTTTGTCTTCTTCACGCTCCTTCTCTGGAGCTTTCTACCCTTCAGCTGCTGACTCCGCGACGTCTTGCCATAGCCTTCTCCTCTCTTCGTCCCTGTTTTTCCTCGCCCCTTATCCACAGTCACGGCGCCCAGCCTAGGCCCCGTGCTGTTGACCGGCAGCAACGGCTTCGTCGCGTACCACATCATCGCTAAGATCCTCGAGGCAGAGCCCGAGTGCAGCATCCACTCGCTACGTCGATGCCCCCGTCTCCGCGTACTACAGCATCATCGTCAATGGCACCCACTACCTCCTGGATGCTGCCGCCAAGGTGGGCACCGTCCGCGCCCTGATCAACACGTCGACCTCGTCCGTTATTCACGACAACCTGACCGACCTGGTCGACGCCTCCGAGGACCTCCCCATCCTGCGCCCGCCGCAGCAGAAGCGCATCTACTCCCTAACCAATGCGGACGCGGATGACGCCATCCTGGCCGCAAACACGGGGACCGGGGTTTACTGACGTGCTCGCTGCGGCCGTGCCTCGCGTTCGGCGAGCACGACGCCGCGGCGCTGCAGGGCCGCTCGCCCTTCCAGATAGGCGACGGCCGCAACCTCTACGACTTCGTGTACATCGGCAACCTGGCCGACACGGACCTGCTGGCCGCGCGGGCACTTCTCGCCGCCTGGGCCACCCCCAACTCCCGTATCGACGGCGAGTGCTTCAACATCACCAACGATGACCCCTGGCTCTTCTGGGATTTCCAGCGGACCGTCTCCGCGCTGACAGGCCACCCGGTCCGGCCCGAGGACGTCGTCTCCATCCCTAAGTGGCTGGGCCTGACGATCGGGTTCGTGAGCGAGTGGGTTGTCTGGGCGATTTCGGGGGGCACGCGCATGCCCAATATGACCCGCGAGGGCATCCGCTTCAGCACACTCATCCGCACGCTCAACGTCAACGAGGCGAAGCGCGCGCTCGGGTATCGGCCCACGGTGGGTGTGTAGGAGGGCCTGGAGCGCAGTGTCCGGTGGTTCATGGAGGAGCGGGAGAAGGAGGAGAGGAGGAAGAAGAAGAAGAAGCGTGCATAGAATACTTACCTACTAAATGTATGAGGATAGGGATATCTTCTCACTCGCGGAGAGTAGAATAGAAGAGAAACAAATGCTGATACGAGGGAACGAATAAAAAAAATTACTTCTAGACAAGTGACCATTCTATTTCATAGGTTCTTTTGTGCCTTGAATGTACCTGCCTACCTACCTAACTTACTTAATTCAATCAGACATACCTATACAGCAGTACCTACGTACTTAAGCTAGTTACCTACCTAACAAGCTCAGAGAAAAAGCCTTAGATTCAATACCTATCGACGGATCATCTCACCTCCCAAGGGTACTTCTAATAGATCAAGAACTATGCAGCTCAAGCAATAGAGATCATAATAACAAGGCGGGCAGAGAAGGCAGAATAGAATAGACGTCTGTCACATGGGATGGGCCAGGCAAAGCGGCCAGAGAGTTTAGCGGGCAGTATATAGTATGCCCTCGGCATGTTTCGCCCTTGATCTCTGTTAATGATATTGCCTTGTAGATTTCTATTAGTGAACATGATTTGCATATTCTTATGTTTTTACGCGTAGTTTTTTTTAAGATTTTGTGCGTCGGTGATTTGGTGATTGGCTTGGTGGTTGTTGTGGCAGTATTCTGAAAATATATACATGTTGACCATAGATTACCATCAACCATAAAAAGAGCCACGACATCTGGTTGCAATTGGTTCCGGTATCTTTCTGGCTGACACTTTCTAATGAACGAAAGCATTACCGGGATCTCCATAAATCACATCACTTTCCAACCGTTGAATGATGTGTGTATAGACACCGTTCCGCGTCGCCTGATCTTCCAAACTCACTCGTGAGCCGGCGTCAATCCAATCCACTTTTAGACAAGCGTCGATTGCGTCTGTCGAAACCTTCCGTCACTGTCATCTCCAATGGATCCAGACCTATCGGAGTCGCAAACGCAGCCGGATATCCAAAATCATATTTTAGAACACTTGGAATCGATCGCGTTGCTATCACTACCAGCGATAGAGGATGTAGATGCTACAAAATCTAATATATCACGGTCAAGCGACTGAAACAGCATTGCCAAACATGCGGCGGATTCGCCTCCGGCTTCCTTTAATGATGAGTTCTACAGCAGGGAAAGTCAGCAGCAGACGCTTTCAGATTTAGCAAATGCCGTCCCGCCAGCTCCAGGTTGCGAAGAAGATTGGTGTGCTTTCTCTCGACAGGTGAAAGACTCGCATTTGCCGGAATCAATAGGGGATTTAATCCCACTGCCATTTTCAGATCAGGCCAGACCTACATCATTCCAGTCCGATCCTGCATTTCAGCTAGATGAAATGAATATAATTGACCTTTTCAAGGACAGAAGATCACTGTACGAGGCTTCATATGAATGGCGACGAAAGCATTGTGAGGCGTGGCCTGCAGAAAGGTACGGATCTCTATGTTCAGGATATCTCATATCGCGATGCACTTCAAGCAGCTGCATATAAAGGCCACCTGAGCATCGTCCGGATTTTATTGGAGAATGCTACAGGTATCAGTCCTCGGTCGGACCACTATGACGCCAGTGCTCGACGGGGCCAATACGGTAATGCACTTCTAGCCGCTGCATCTGAAGGCCATATGGACGTCGTCAAGTTTTTGCTGGATAATGGTGCAGATATCCATGGTCAAAGTAAATTTGGCAGTCCGTTGCTGGTAGCTGCACATTTTGGTCACAGAGAGATTGTCAGAGAGTTTTTTGAAACAGGCGCCGATCCGGATGCTAGCCTTTACGATGTCCAAACACCACTGTCCTTGGCTGCATATTGTGGACAGGACGAAGTGGTAAAACTGCTACTTGAGTCTGGTGCCAAGGTGGACACCAAGAATATTGAAGGTGAAACGCCACTGTCATTGGCTTCGAGAGAAGGACATACAGATGTGGTAAAAGTACTACTTGAGGGCTGGTGCCGACGTGCACTCCATGAAAAACTATGGTCAGACACCATACTCTGGCAGGCTAGAGATCGCGGGCATGAGGAAGTAGCAAGAGTGCTACTCGACGACGATACAACCTGGGTATTGATTGTAGGAAACTGAACTAGTTGAACTACTGTTCATATGCGGTTATGGAATAGGAAGATTGGTTTGCAAGCGGTGTGCCGGTTTCCTTCACTCGGATCCACTGCTGCCATCCTGTCTCGAAGCTTCATTTCACAGCGGGCTTACTTCCCTCCCAGCACAACCTTGGGAATCGTCTTTCCATTTCTGCTTATCTTTCTTCTGTTTCTTTATATTTCCCTTCCACTCTCTCTTTTCTCTGCGTTTGCTTCACCACTTCCTAACCTTTTCATCACATTTAGGGAACGCAAGTTATCGCGTATGATTTGATAACCGAAAAAAACCTGGAATTGATATTCGAGGAACTGCTTTTCCTGCTGTGAATCCAGCAATGGCATCAGCGAAACCATCGAATACTGCCGCCGGACCTGCTTGTCTTCAGCAGAGTTGAGTGTGGTCTTCCAGATCTTCAAAAAGGGGTTTGGGTGCTTGATATCTAATTGTTGGAGTGTTCCAGGTGGGCATGACGTTCTGTCCTGTACTCACCTGAACAGAGCCATTCCCAAATTATCGTATGAGGATTTCCACAAGTCCGCGGAAGGAGCCATTTCTTTCTTTCACCTGTCTAGCCAATGCCTCCCTACGTAAATATGATCTCCAATACTTAAAATTCTATTTCTATGGAGTAAAACAAAGGCAAATTTCATTCTCTTTGCAATCTCGGTAAACTAGTACTCGTACAGTATAGAAATCAAATGCTCGAGGGGTCCGCCAATACATAATACACAACCTCAAGAATCCATCAGAAAGGTTCCATCAAAAAGACTCCAAACAAAAGTTGTTCCGATCTCCACATTATTTCCACATTACTAAATCCTCATATTCGCCAATCCCTCCTCGAGATCATTTGCATGTCTGACACCATCGACAGCCTGATGACGCTGCCCGCCAACCGGCACCCCACACTCGGGACACGTCGCCAGCTGCATCGGCATTCCGCACTCTCCGATCGTGAACGGGTGCCCGTTCTGGCAGTAATACCAGTGCCCGGTGCCCCTGAACTCGTTTGCCATTGCCCGAATGACAGCCATGCGCTCCTCGCTGGTAACGGCGATGTAGAACGTCGATCCGTTGAGCATCTTCTCCGCAGCGTCGACTTCGTTGGACAGACCGCTGGTTTGGCTTGGATTATCGACACAGAGCGTTCTGGCGGCTTGGATGGCGGTTCTTCCTTCTTTGAGGTACTTCTCTGATGTTTCGGGTGTATTATTACTGCTGTGGGAGTACTCCAGAGCGTAGAGCTGGGCCAGGAAGATGTATCCCTCCACCTGTTGCGCGATTCTCTTTGTTTTAGCCGATACTCCGATGAGGGTATAGCAGTCTTCTCTGCTGGATCGTAGATCTAAAATCAACTTTATCCCATTTGGTGCATTTCTAGCCTTCTTCGCGAGGGACAGAAAGTCTGCAAACAGTGCGATATCCAACCGGAGGTTGAGTGCGGTAGCAAGGATTAGGCCCTTCATTTGGACGACGTTTTCGTCGAAGTTAAATTCACCCGCGACTCCTTTGCGTCTGCGCGCATTGTCTACCATGTTCCGGACACGATTGAAGGGCTGCTCGTCGAGTTTAACTTTTTGGCCGTACTCGACTATACGTCTGCGCAACTTCATCACCTCGTCCCATCTAGATTTGTTGCAGACGTTAAGCAGTTCACGCATACGTCCCAGCTGTTGGCCACGACTACCATCAATTTTGATAGTAACCTCTGATTTCAAGGATTGCAGCGCAGTGCCTGCGTCCTTTTCCTTGAGCGCTTGGATTTGTTTCGATATGTCCTGTGCAAGTGGCACATGCTCCCGATTTGCATACAGGATGAACTTCTTGGTTGACTCATCGAGAAGAGCTCGCCGAACAAGACGCCCGTACCTTGCAATGTCCCTCAAGGAGCCCCGGCATGTTGCACACGTCTTGATGTCAGTGATAGAGAACGGCTCTGACGAGGAAGCGATTGCAACAGGTCTATCTTCTCCATCAACAGCATAATATTTATTGATGCCCATTTGCGCATCCATGCTCTCCATTGTGAGAAAATGACCGCACTGTGGAAAGATGCAAGGATTCTCATCCAAATTGATGTCTTTGTAGAGTTGGCCTAGGATGAAGTCAACTTCATGGTCCTTGACCTCCTCGCTCCCACAAGTCTGACAGAAGCGTTCTTCTGGACAACTCTCTCCACAGACAGACGGACATTGATGGCCACAGGAGAGCTTCTTATCGCAGCGCTTAGAGCATGGTACATGATCGCATGGGGCCGCGCAGGGCATGGAGCACGCGCTATGCGGGCAGGCAGACTGGCATTTCTCTTCCGCACAGGGTGTACACGGCTCGTAGCATCTCTTGACGCATTTCGAGTGGCCGCAGCGTACATCACATGGAGCCTGACAAGGAGGACAGGGTTCGTGACCATGACAGCTCGCTTGGCAGGTATGAGCGCACGTTGAATACTTCCTGCCACATTTCTGCTTGCAGAGGCCATGATCCGTGCTGACGACAGTTGAATCCTTGCGCACTCTGCACTCATAACATTTACGCGTACAGCTATGCCCGCACGGCAAGTTAGAGCGACATTGAGTCTCGCACCTGTAATATGAAGCAGACACGTTGATATAGCAGGGAGTTTTGATTTCGTGCTCACATCCAGGGACAACCTTCCTTATCACTGTTTGGCAACGGACAGTCGAGAGATCTCGAGTTTGCCAGCAGGCGAGGTTCCGCATCAAGTGACCGCATGGAAGGCTCCTATCCTCCTTGATCACGTTAATCTGACAGATTGGCGGACATGGATCGCCACAACTCTTGGGGCAGGGATGGTCGCAATCGTTTCGCGGCCTAGGGCAAGGCTCCAGACAGTGAACAGCATTGTGAAGCACCTCTGAGTGGCACTTCTGTACACAAGCATGGCCGCAGGGCAAGCGGTCTACGCAACGCAAATTGCAACCCCCCTCTGGTGAAAGTTGTAGGAAATGGTCCGGTTCTGATACATGGATTGGAGTATCAGGATGTCTAGGGCATTGAAGCTCCAAAGTCGTGCCAAAGTTGCCAGACTTTTGAAGGATGTCAATAACTTGAGCCCACATCGGAACATGCATTGAGGTCTCCGAGTTCCCAATGATGTACATGCCATGCTTTGCTCGAGACAGAAGGACATTTATGCGATTTGAAGTGCGCAAGAAACCACATTTGTTCTGCGCATTGCTTCTCACTAAAGAAATAACCACTACCTTCGCCTCTTCACCCTGAAAATTGTCAATGGTTGCGACTCGGAGGGTCTGCAGTAAAGTCGCCTTGGCTACAGGGGCTTTTGCCCCGGCCTCGCCAGTCTCAAAACCGGCTTTGTCTAAATCATCCTCATCACGTTCACCCAGAACAATAGCGAAGGACTGGCCCAGCCGATGACGGAGCTTATGTAGCTGAGAAAGGTACGGAGTAAGCACGGCGATGTCGCCACTTTTATAGGTCCCTTGCCGGATGAGGTGATTGACCAAAGCAATTGTCATGTCTATCTCGTAATCGTTCCAGTGCGAAGTAGCCATGGCATCGTGGCTTGATGCGTTCGCTTCCGGTTTTCCGTGATCCATCCAGAACAATCTCTTTCGCATTCCTGAAACCTCTGGATATTCCAAGACACTTGAGCCATCCTTTAATTGCTGGTATAATGTGTCACGAACAAGCTGCGCAATCAAAGGGTGCATTCGTCTCTGTGTCTCAAGCGTGCTGTAGGGTATTTGGACACCCGATCCAGTTTCCGCTTCCACCAGCCTTTCGAATAGGGAGACATCTAGTGAATATTGTTCGCCACCTTTAGGGTTCTCGCGCGAAAGCTCGTAATTTTGGATTTGGGGCCGCAGTTGGAGGTGGTCGCCAATGAGAATCGCGTGTTCGACAGACGGCAGTAGAGCCGTGAGGAGATGAGCTTCCAGGACTTCCCCTGCTTCTTCACATAGGACGACTTTCGACCTAATCCTGCGAAGCATGTTGAGATTGCGAGCTAATCCCGTAGTGGTAATTCCAATAACGTCAGCGTCGCGAAGACATCTGAGATCCAGCTCACTCTGAACGTTCTCATACTCATCTTTCTTTTCATGATACGAGGAAAGGAACTGTTTTGCTTCTCCGTACAGGCTCTCTCCAATTTCTTTAAGCCAGTGCTCGTATAACACCCTCCGCTCATGTGCTGACAGTTCCTCGATATCCAATTGTTGGAGTTGTGACAGGTGGCGTGGCTGTCTGTTCTGATAATCACCTGAACGGAGCCATTTCCGGATTCCCGCCTGAGGATTGCCACTGTCTGCCTTTTGAAACCCATGAAGATCAAGGCCAAAGAGCTGTCTGTAGTGTCTCTGGTGATAAATCTTAAGGTGGTCTTTCACGCTAGCCCCTGAACCTGCAGTGCGAAGCTTCGCGATACCTCTGCGGAAGTCGTCTTCGCACCCATCAAGGGCCTTGCCTAGCAAATAGCGCTGCTGCTTTTCCAACTTTGTCTTGTCAGTCCCTCTGACAACACATCTGAGATTGAAGGGTTTGAGTTTTTCAGATTTCGATTGAGAACCGATACGGATGATCTGTGAAGTGATCTGCTTTTCGACTAGATCCTCCAACAGCTGATCCAGTGCATGATTGGTGTAGCACACACATATTATGGGCCCGATATCTGCGCGCCCCTTGTTTTCCAGCAGCACTTTGATGAGAGCCACACCAGTAAAGCTCTTCCCGGTACCGGGAGGCCCCTGAATCAGTCCAATCTTGCGCTGAAGTGTGTTGACTAGAGCTACTGCCTGGGCATCGTCAAGGCTTGAAGCATCTTGCAGTTTCCGGATATCAAATGGCTGACCAGGTCTGAGCTCCAGATCGACGTCGTCCTTCATCAAACACCGAAGGTTGAAGGAGAAGCCTGGTTTCAATGCGTATGCAGGTGGTGGTACATCAACAGGACCAGACATATTAGGGTCGGTAGGGGCCAGAAAGTCCGAAAAGGGTAGATCACCACTTTTCTTCATGTTCTGAAGAGCGAGTAGCGTCGGTTTGAAGGCAGGAAGAAGTACTCCAGGAAACTCAACCAACGAGAAAGTGAACGATGCGTTGCTTGAATTGTAGTGGTTGAGTATATGTTCCAAGTGCTCACTGCTCGGCTCTACCAAGCTTAGAAATATTGAAGCTGCCTTCTCCTTCTTCCAAAGTCCAGAAAGGTCCTTCACTTGCTCTCGAGGCTTCCTTTCTATCCTCATCTGTCCGATTGTGGTGCAAAATGTAGCGTAACCTCGTGAATCTGCAAGACAAACAAGGGCATCGGCCTGTAATCGCTTTGAGGTTTGCCACCACTCCCGGCGCTTATCTTCCTTCATAGCACGGACGTTAGGCAGCTGAGGAAATTCGACTTCGAAGTGAAAACCCAGGAGCCTGTCAAAACCCAGACTAACCACCCTGGCATGCTTGTAAACGTAAGTTCGCGTCTGATGCGATTTCCCTTCTTTGCTCTTCGGGCCATTAGGTAGTCTTTGGAGCTCCGGTTGTATCGCATCTCTGAGCTGCCCGATGGTGTCTTCTCTCAAGAGACGGAAATTTCTATCCAGAAGGCCGTCGATCCCTGCAACATGCCATTGCGCGGGGTCCTTGACGGGTACGTACTCAGACCGCGGATACATAATTTCCTGGAAAGTAGGCATTATATTGATGTTGCAAATGTCACTGTGGTCGTTATCATGCCGACCTCCTGGAGGTTCACGGTACGTGACAAAGACTGCGGTACGTTTCTGTTCGATTGGTTTGGTAGTCATCGTATACGCGACCGGCAGACAGCCACCGATTTCCAGACGACGTTGTATTCGTTCCAAATATGTACGAGCGAGGTGAAGGGGGTTCGCCCCCTGTGACGCGTGCAAAGAAATGAAAATATCCTCGAATCTCTTCGCCAGCGGCCTGAGCGACTCTTGGATGAAGGCGGCAGAGTTGACATCAAGAATATGCGAGAAGACGACAAGTGACAGTTCCAAAGATGTAACAGTTGCCTCTTCTGTCCGGCTCGCGGAGGCTAGGACGTCAAGTATGTAGCTAAAGAGCAGAATTGTCCGACGCCCTCCAATCCCAAAAAGGAAGTTGTAAATTGTTCCTACTGAGTGTTCAAGGACAAGCGAGCCTAGGACATTGGGATGCGACACGGTGTGAAGGAACGGTAGGATCTGATCATTGAATGTATAGGTTTTCACTGAAGCTGGCATGTTATCAAATTCCCGTTCAACAAGTTCCTGTATGCGTTTGAGGCCTCCTTCTTTGGAGAGGCACTCAATGACATTTTGCATGAGGTTTGCATCGATTTCAATCAGTCTCCGCGCTTCCTGGAAGAAGTATGGCAATCTGCTTCCCAAAGGTTGAACAAATGCGAGCGTCAATGGGATGCTATTTCTCCATGTGCGAAACTGTTTTTCTGAGTTCGTGATCGGCTCTTCCTTTTTTCTTCTATTAATTCTCTTCTCCTGTTCTCGGGGCTCATTAGACTGGTTAGGCCGTTCTCCTCTGTCAATATGAGCATATTTGCAGTTTCTATAACTGCAACGTCCTGTATTCACGAATTGATAGCACACTCTTAAGGTTGAAGTTAGACCGACGGCCGTTTCTCTATACTTGGAATAGGAACTCACTTTTGGGATGCCATTATGACTACCTGATTGCATCTGGACTGCTGCACCAAAGCCTAACAGTGTGTATTCATGTATGAGAGGCTTGCTCAGATACTTTTGGCTCTAAGAGAAAGATGGAAAAGGAGCTGAAGTTAGATAGGGTGAGCAGGAAGCAAGAGGACCAATCTATCTGTGGATAGGGAGATTTTAAAATCCGCACTGGAGTGTGTGAAGACGCGAAAAACATAAACAAAGAGATAAGGAGCGCTACAAAGTGAAAGTCACGGTACCTTCAGGCGGCTACTGGCATTGCCAACGTGTCTGCGAACACGCTGTGGGAAAAGCCGACCTAGGCACTTGCTGCTGTCGGCTGGTGCCCTGGAGCCCGCCATTGAATTTACCAGAAAGAGTATTCAACTTGAGCGTATCATATCCTGTGATGAAAAAGTGGGAAGGGCGCCAATCTTCCATTTTATGATCAGTACAGAATCTGTTGTAGCCGTCTTTTATACTTGCAAATAGAGGTCAATTACTGTGATCCTTCCATTATCTCACTCTGTTCTGTCATCCTCCATTTTCCCGTGGCTCAATTTCTTGACTTGAGGTAGTTTCTATGGAAGTGACCCGGAGGGTTGTACATATAAAAGGAGCTATATGGTTATAGAAGCCTTAAGAAGGTTCCGTTTCCCAGTTTCACACGGAGCACGACCACGAGGAAATGGATGAGTTTGAATCAGGCTATGGACGATACTTCAGCCCAAAAACTGCAACTGTCACCGTATGCATTCTATGGACCTACGTACCTCTTTACGGCATGACCGGCCTCGCAACCATCAGGGCAAGCAACGAATGCACGACCTCTGCCGCTGCCAGCACCGTCGTCTCGCCAGCAGTGTCATATATTGGCGCGACCTCGACGACATCTGCCCCTATAACTGGTAGACCGCGTAGAGCATCTAGAATGGTGAGCAGTTCGCGCGTCGTGAAGCCTCCTGGTTCGGCAGTACCGGTTGCTGCGTACATCCCAGAGGAATAGCCGTGTCAGTTGATGCAGTTTTGACTGTATAAGACGGATAGATGAGATTATTAAGGTAGCACTTACCAGGCGCGTAAGCCGGGTCCAAAACATCAATGTCTACAGTGATGTAGACTCTGGTGTCTCCAACGCGGGACTTTATCTTCTGCGCCATGCTATCGACGCCTAAACGGTCGAGATCTCTCGCAGTGATGATCTCAAAGCCGCAGCGGACATCATTGCGGACGTCGCCTTTGGGACGGAGGACCGGCGCGCGGATCCCAACATGGATAGAGGAGTTGTGGATTAGGCCCTATTGTGGGATATGATTGGCTTGCAAGACATAGGGTATATAATATAAAACGAACGTGGTCGACATACTTCTTCATGGGCAATGTGCAGAAAGGTTCCATGGTTGACGCCTCTAGAAACAAATACTAGCGTCAGTCATTTGTCGATTGGGGAAAGCTCATGTAAGCAACAGTACTCACGCATAGTGAGATATTCCACCTCCTGGTATAATGAATGAGACAATCAGCCAAAGCTTTACAGCTATAATAGCAGAATAGAGGCGATAATCCTAGATTCGTTCGCACCTAGCACGTCCGGATCCCATGTGTCTGTATACCTCAACGTTAGTCCTTGGAATATGATTATACAGACAGGACGTACCAATGTGACTATCAAAATGGATGACAGAGACTGGTCCCCATTTCTCGTACGTTGATCGGAGAGCGGAGAGCGTGGTTGTGTGGTCGCCGCCGAGGGTGATGATGCGGGGCACCTGTGAAGTGCTGCTTGCATTCGCCGGCCGGGAAGAGATGACCTTGTGTACTGCATCAGTTTCTTTGATGAGGACTGCTCGTTGCTGAATGGAATGATCATAATGGTCCAGCAGACAAGTTACTTTCCCTCACCTTATGAGCCAAGTCAAGCTGCTTGAGTGCAACTGTGTTATCCAGAAACGTCAATGGTGCATCCCCGCAGTCGACAACCCTTGCCCAGCTGGCAAACACATTCTCGCCGGTATAAATATTCCAGCCCTGCATTCGTCTGGAGCCCTGCCTTATACCTCCAGGGCCAAAACGTGCTCCAGGACGAGCTGTGACCCCCTAAAACTGGTCAGTCGAAGATAATAGTGACCCCCCTAAGAGAGAGGTATGGATCTGAGTTGACGAGACTGAACTCTCAGTTCAGGTGAAAAAGAAAAAAAAGAAAAGCAAAAGGCAGACGGCGTTCTGCCTACGATACATATCGCTACATGTCGCATACCGTGTCGAAAGGAGCCCCCAAAAATGCAATATCATAGCTGTCCTTCTCCGCCTCGCTGTCTACAAAACAATTGACATACGGCATGTGTGCAAATGTCGTCAAGCCCGAGAACTGGCTACCGGAAACGATGTCGACTTTCTCTTCCAGCCCAATAGGCGACTGCATAGATGGTCCTGCTACACCAGCTGCCGGCGGGAAGACGATATCTCTGGCGGTGGAGGCCGCAACAAAAAGAGACAAAAACGCAGGTAACTTCATCGTTCATGAAGATGCTCTTCGACAAATGCGAGTACCAAAGGAGAAGCAGCAACAGACCACAGACTGCACAAGAAAGAGCCTATATAGGATTATTGAAGTACTGGCTGAGCGTCGGGGAGCCCCGCTGCCATATCAACAGCATCGCGATAAAGAACCAAAGCGCATAACCTTTGGACATCGCAGCCAATGACATTTGCATCTTCGTTCTCCCACATTATTCCATTAGGTATGCAAAAGAGGCAAGGGCGGAGCTTATCGGCCTGGACCGACATACATCTCCAAGCGGGAAACGAGAGCGAGTCTGCAGCAACGGTGCGGGCGAGTCGTGGCAGAGCCCTGGCCCCCTCGTCCCTAAGGCTCGTCTCTTTGCCCAGACCAGCAAAAAGCGATATGGTTCGTTGCCCGAGACCAAAAGGAGCATGGGCCAGATCTTGAGCTGCAGGACGCGTCTGCGAAAAAGAGAAGCCAATCGAGACACCAACGGATCATGAAATCCTCCATCTACCCGTCGACACCAACATCGAGGACTATGCTAACACCGAGTACTATCTTTTCAGACTCCTCTAGGTCGCCGGGAGCGTCTTCTGGCCAGGTCGCCGGTCGGCTCTTGATTGCCCGGACTTTCCCGCGCGGGGCGGCCCGTCCTCGTTTAGGATGCTCCGGCGAACCAGCTCCCGTATAAATTATAAATACGGCGCCGGGGAGCATTCGCGACAGCGACACCATCCATTTCCTGTTCTCTAGCACCGTATATAGCCCTGCGAGACCGCTGGATACCCGTCTACTGTTGTCCTGACCAGCTCGATATGGTGCGCAATCTCCTTCTGACTGGAGAGTCCTGATTTCGCGGCTCATTCGAGTCTTATCTAACATTTATCAACAGCCCCACGCCGATTCCTCTTACTTCCCTCAGGGGTTGTCCAAGGCAGAAGTGTACGATGAGCTGATCAAGCAGATAAAAGGGATACTGGACGGACAGCGCAATTGGGTATGTTCTCACCGGACCCGGAGCAGTGCAATGATCCCACGGCGTATGCTGGTTGATAAGGATGCCTAGGACCCTGACTAATTATCCCGCTGTGAACAGATTAGGTGAGAACTCCAACCTGGGAAAGTCGAGAGAATCGCGTCAATGGAAACAATGGCAATGATGGATATAATACCGACTGAATCCCATCCAGCAACCTCGCCAATGTCGCCTCGCTGCTTTGGCACGCCTTCCATGCGCTTGACGGCCCTTCTTCCGCCGTGAACTGGGCTGGCTTCTACATCCGAGATGACAAATTCCCCTCTCTCGCGACTCCTATCTCCTCGACTCCTGGCGCAACTGTCACAACCACCATCTCGACGACGTACGCCTCCCACCACCGGTCGCTGCTCCTCCTCGGTCCGTTCCACGGCAAGCCCGCGTGTCAGACCATCCTATTTGGAAGGGGCGTGTGTGGGGCTGCTGCGGAGAAGAAGGAGACTATTGTCGTGCCAGACGTGCTCAATTTCCCTGGACATATCACCTGCGATGCGGATAGCCGGAGTGAGATCGTGGTGCCGATTCTAGTCCGTGGAGAGGTATGTCTAACCATTCACAAGCCGGAAAAGCAATATTACATACGACCCTCAAACTCACACATGCCTCTATATACAGACCGTTGCGATCATCGACATCGACTCCACCGAGCTCGCCACTTTTGACGACGTTGACAAGGAAAACCTCGAGACCATCGCCGCCATTCTGGCTGACGGCTGTGATTGGGGCGAGTAGATAAACAGATGTTTATATTTTCCATCCCCTTTCCAAAGCGTCTCTTGCGGCTAGATAATACCCACTCTGCCTTCATGGATAAGGCATGCTCTATGCACGCCTTTGCACGCCTTGCGGTCACGTTCTACGAACCGGGAAACGCCAACTCTCAACCAAATGACTCAAGAGAACATGACCTGACGGCGACATGATAACCATAACATATACCCTCTCAATACAAACTACCATTCGGAGAGTTGATGCCGATTCCATTCATGCCATGTTTCAATAAGGGCCTTTTGGATGTACTGTACTGCACAATTCCTCGACTGGAGCCATCTGGATAATTAAAGAGATCAGGTCAAGATCGACTTCTAACAGGTGTCTGTCCCAATCAAACTCGAATATATCGACTACAGAGAAGATATTGATTTATTTCGGTGACATCTTACAAGCAGGGAAAGAAAGATCCTGTCATCACCCACTCATAATGATTATGGAGTAGGGTACTCTACATGCCTTGTTTCTTCGTCCGACTGTCCCACAGACAATCATCCACAAGAAAAAGCGTCAATGTGCACCGTGCACGTCGCACGAGGCGCTAGCCGATCATGGATGTGGAGATTCGGGAATTCGGACCCAAAAAGTTAACAAAGGCGGGAGACGATCAGCCCACCAAGTTCAGACTCAAGAACGTGCCCCAATAGTAATACGGGACACGATCACCAGTAGCAGAGCTAAGAGCCACAGGAAGACAAGAAAGCAACCCGAGTCCATGATTCTGGACCCTGGGAGATCGTCCAACGTTTGCAAGAAAAGGCACAGTATTAGGCTATCAGCGAAATAAAGTTCGACGGATCTTTCCAGCCGCACAAATGATGGCCATAATAGATAGGGCTAGTTTAATCACTTAGCCCTATTAGTTGTATTATTATTTTCCCCCCTTTTCTTCGTATTCTTAAAGGCTTGAATTATTGATATAATAGTATTTCCGTATCGGGTCGGATGATCGGGTGATCGGGTCCAGGGTCCGGACTACTGCGAGGACTCACTGTCCAATTCACATTGTGGACACTTGTGGACAGTCACTAGACTGCGTTATCACATGCATTTATGCAGATCTCAGTTGCGCACACCTCTCAAATTAGTCTTGATCAACATATACGCCAAGGACTCCGTCATATTTCCTACACAGTACATACTTAGCTAGGATAGACAAAGAATACGAGATGCTAACGATGTGCTTCCTGCCTACTTATTCAGTCAGTACTATCTATCTCTCCATCTATCGCTTGCCCCCTTCCCTTTGCTTTCCTTTCAGTAAAATAAATCTGCTGTAGCCGTGCCACGCCACGCGACGACCCAGCAAAGACATCTAAGCACTGCGCAAGGAAGTGCTTTATTCATTAGTCATTAGTACTTTACCGAGGTAGATACTCATCAATAACCTAGTACATACCTACTGCGGTAGGTTCCCGGAAAGATTCCCTGGTGTGCCCCACGGGTGGATGCCGGTCAATGTTGGTGTTTTAACGCTGCCTTTGACAATTGCCGCTTTGATGATCCTTACTGTCTTCCATCTCTAAGACCATTAAATACGGCCGACTGATCCGGCGGTAAGAATGCTGACAGTGAAATATAAAGAGCATCAAAACACCAGGGCCACCAGACATCCCCTGTCTGTCCATGGGGCGCAACAGGCAATCATACCGGGACCTACCACAGTACCTCTTATAAAAAGATTACGCAGTACAGGGAGACGATGAGAATATAGAAGACAACTTCAGGTTGACAAAAAAATGAAAATTCCCGTTGACATACCCATCCAGGGAGGATAGGGTTAGCCACCAGAGAGAAAGAGAGTTTGCTTATGATGAATACACTAGGTTGCCATATCTTTCATCACCCCATCCCCTGCTGCCTCCTGTCTTGGCGGATTGCTACTTTATACTCATGTGATTTTGAAGCTATTGGAGGGTACCCGGGTACCATGGTAGGCCACACATCCTAGCCAAAGCCAGCCCAGATTGCAATATAGCAAAAGCGGCAAGATAAGTGGCTTGAACAAGGGGGAGGGGGTGCCGAAAGATATGGCAACCTACTGTATGTGCATGTGCGCATTGACCAAGCCAGAGAGCACCATGAGGCCGCTGAGAAAAGAAGAGTAAGCAGGTAGTATAAAAAAATAGGAAATGACTATTTCTTTGACTCAGAAAGGATGCAGAAATTTGCCAAGTGAAAAATATTTCGTTATCCTGAATCCAATCCTCCTGTTTAGCAGCTAGCAGTTTGGCAGATTACTGTTGCTATTTTATATCCTCATGTGGTATTTTGAGACTATCTGGTGGAGGGAAAACCCAGAAACACCTTCTATCTGTGATGGGTACGTCCTCAGAGAAGTCAATCCGGATCACATCACAATAAAGCAAAAGCAGCAAGGTAGGTAACTAGCTGGTGGCCTGGACACAGGCAGAACTCGGGTGGATAATGAAAGTTATGTTTGGCAAACTCCTATCCTGTAGGCTGCTCAAGTTATATACTGTGGTACAACCCGGTAGGTTCCCTGGTGCGCTCCACCAACAGGGATGCCTAGTGGGCCTGGTGTTCTGATGCTGCTTTTGCATTTTGCTGCCAGTGTTCTTAGTGCCTGATCAGTCAGCCATATTAATGACCTTAGAGATAGAAGGTGGTAAGGATGACCAGCAGCAATTGTCAAAGGCGACATCAAAACACCAGCATTGACCAGCATCCACCCGTGGGGCGCACCAGGGAATCCTACCGGGTTATACCGCAGTATAGATAGAATCCAAAATGGAGAAGAAAAGAAAAGAAAACATTGTGAATCATGCAAAGCCCAAGACCCAAGTAACTGGATGGGCCTCGAGATATATTCTGTCTGCATTCACCGTGTCGTCTCATCTAGCTCTAATATCTAAAGCATGCGATTTGATCTCCGTAGATGATGCTAGGTGTCGTCTCGTAATTTCGCAAACGTTCAAGAAATGCGGTGAGAAAGAGAATGGCGGCTTAGGACCGATGATACTCCCAACTAGGAATTGATAGTTGAAGCCGCGGATATGATGCCAACAAATGCGAAGAAATGCGCAACATATCTAGTGACGTGAAATGGCATGACATGGCATGGCACCGAAAACAAGGGATCGGTGTTGATAGATGGCATTACAGATGCTTAGAAAATGAAGCGAAATAAATATCTATATCAGAAACGCCCGGCCCGATAGTCAAAAGTTCTTGAGAGAACGAAGTGGTAAATCAAAAGGTGGTAAATAAAGAAAATATGAATCGAGCCTACATGTTCAGCAGGCTCATCTGGCGTCTTATTGGACTCCCAGCACTAGTTCCATAGGCATCACCGTCCTCACTAGGCCCGACCCCGCTATCTGTACCGGCGCCAGCGTCAGTATCAATGTCCCACTGAGAGTCGTCCGCATCGGCCGAGTCCTCCCCGCTCGGATTCTCAGACCAGGCCTTCTGCACAGCACCACGGTGGTTCCACCGCAATGCGCGCCGGACACTTTCGAACCACTCCCCTCCGCCGGAGACGACGGTCGGGAAGGGATACTGGCTGGCCTCCACGGTGACATAGTCACCCTGTCGAAGCTCAATGCGGCCCTTGCCGTCGAACGAACAGTAGGCTGTGGAGCGCGATGCAGTGGGGACGGCAATGCGGAGAAGCATCGTGTCAGAGAGGACCATTGGGCGGAATGAGAGGGTATGTGGGCAGATTGGAGTGAGAAGGATGCCAGGGATAGACGGGTGGACGAGAGAACCTCCAGCGGAAAGGGAATACGCAGTCGAGCCTAAATAGTCAGTATTTTCTGGCCATTTCTCGAAGTACTGTATAAAGATTGGATTTCTTACCTGTAGGAGTCGAGAAGATGCAACCGTCTGCCTGAATGACGGTCAAAAGCTCATTATCACCGTACAACTCCAAATTGGAAACGTAGGGTGATGGACCACGATCAATAACCAACTCGTTCAGAACCTCGAACTGCTCTCCCTCTTCCACTGCCCCTGCTTCAGCTCCCTTGCTCCTATCCGCTCGGAACACAGTGCATGTAAATCTCATGCGAAGGTTGACGCGCATCCCAACATCGCCCATCACGTTGTTGAGGTGCTCTTTGTACCTCTCGAACTCAAAATTCGTCAAGAACCCCAAACTTCCCAGCGAGAAAGATAAAATTGGGGGAACAATACGCTGGAAGAGCCATGAGGTAAACAGCACAGTCCCATCCCCACCCAAGGTAAGGACAAGATCGAACTTCTCCGGTGACGTCCAGCACAGATCGGGCGTCCAGTACTTCAGCATGTGTGCGAAGCGTGGTTCCTTTTCCAGCAGGCCAGCTGCGTCGAAACGTTTGGAATTCCGCAATTTGGCGTCAACATAGACGTTCACGCCCAAGTCACTTCCATACCGGGGCGTTGAAAGAAGCCATTCTGCCAATTCCCGTGTCAAATATACGAGACTGTTATCTCGAGCTTTTGTGACGATCATAACATTCCTGACGGCTCGTTTGATTGGCCGTCGTTGAAGCTGCTTCGACACCTCCCTCACACCGGTCGCCGTCTGAACGAGACGGGAATGAGACAACCACTCGTCGTCTGCGATCTCCTCAAGGACCTTTTGGATATTTACAGCATCGTCAAAGCGTTGATGGAAGAAGCAAGGCGATTGTAGTGCCATTCGTGCCGTCGACGGTGATTTCTCCGGAAGTCCAAGCTGCAGGTTCGATAACGCAGCTGACAGCATTTGCGATGATGAATTGCTGTATCTGCGTTCCTTCTCTTCGCCAGAATTGTTCGAGTTGTTTTTTACAAGCGCATTCAAGGATGCCGCCAGCGGCATGGTGGTGTTGTTCGACATGGGCGGTCGCGAACTCAAGGCCTTCATGATGGTCTGACGCGGGACAGAATCTATCGACCGTACGTTCTTGCGATGGTTCAGAAAGGATTTTGGCGAACGGAATGGTAGGAATGGAGAGGTGGGCAGCGAGGTTACGGCTTCCTCCCGAGGAGGTTCAGATGGGAGACATGCGGTCGGGCTGAGGCTGCCAGGATCCTCTGCGGAGATGCTGGCATGAATTTCGTTGTTCGTCTGCGACGGATCTATATGCAGTGCATAATCGCGCAGCAGCAAGTCTCCAACGGTAGAAGCGGAATCGGGTGGGGCTCGCGACGAGTCTGATGACGAGAAGCTGTCAGATTCCTGTCGGAATGGACCGTCCGCACGAGAGCTTGAGCTTGGCCCTTGCTGGGTGCCCTCGACACTCGGATTGGGCGACAGGGCAGGATGTGTGAACGTCGATGAAGCCATGGGAAACGCAAGGCTTTTTAATCACCAGAGGTCTGCCCGTCCGTATTCGGACTTGACGTCGACGAGACACGGTGCCGCGGAGTAATCTAAACTCCACTCCGGGGTTATTATCGGTCGTGACGAAATCCGAGCCGACGGTCTAACAGCCGGACCGGTTCGGTTCAAGATAAGCTGCTGAAAGATCCAGAAACCCCTGCCAGGATCCTGACGTGATTCTAGATGACTTCCACGGCGCTCTGCCACGGTTTCCTGGCTGCTGTCGGGGTCTGGAACTCCGGTCGTGGAGTAGGATCCGGGATATCGGGAGAGATTGTTGGTGGGGTTAATAAGGCCTTAAGCCAGGCTAAAGTCCAAGACTCTCGGTAGGAAGCTCGGATTGCGGGGCCTGGCCAGGAATGGGGGCTGTGATTGACTGATTGTTGAGATTTCGATAGTGGTGGGTAGCTTAATAAGTTTAACCGCCAACGCCAGAGCTCTTTGCCGAACGCGGCAGGTTTGACAATTTAAGAACAGACCTCCTGTGCCCCTGAGGTGCTGTTCCACAGTACTACTCCCTACAAGAGAGTGAAGACAGGGATGCTGGGGCTAAGACAGGACTTTGCGCGGCGCAGACAGGAGGCTCAGGAGTAGACACTGCACTTTACTGGAACCGTACCGTGTGCGAAGAGGACGGGACGGATGTGGGGTCCTCTCGTGGAATGTCAGAATTGCGAAGGAGCTGTTGAATAATGAATGCAATCTTTGCTGACAGAGCTTATGAACTCCCCAAAGATCTCCGGAAGGTGAGAGTCGGACACGTGGAATAGCAGGTGGTCGTTCTCGAGCTCCAAGCGCGGAGCGCGGTGGTCCGTGGATAGGTAACGACGGGTTCTTCGTGGATCCCAACTGAACACCTGGTTCTAGAGCATTGGTAAGCATATTTCTAAGCAAAAGTCCTTAAGAACTCAACAAGGCTTATGAGATCGACAAACGGCAGATCTTACCAGTGGGGCGAACGGAAAGTCGAGAACAGACGATTGACTGGAAGGTATTGACTGATCAGAGGATAACCAGCCCTATAAAGGTCTATATAATTTATGGACAGGGAAATAAAAAACAATAAATAAAGATAACCTGGGAACAAAGAATGGAAAGGTGACCAGCACCAAAAAGTATGTAGCAAAGAAAGTGGTCGTGCGACGAGCAGCGAGTTTGAGTCTTTGGGTGGATGTTTCTCACGACTGCCGCGCCCACGGGATGCTCCTTTTAAAGAACGGAGAGGCGGTCACAGGGACAACTGTAGCCGAACATCTTACTTGCTTCAAACATAAGAACCAGTCTTGTTCATCTAATCTACTCCGTACACATGAATCCATACCAAGGGATGAAGCGCTCCACGAGCTTCAGGCATAAATCATCTGAGATGGGTCCGGCAGCGGTTGATGAAAAGAGGCAAGCTGTCAAACACTGACACAGGGCTCCTTTCATTCTCCAGCCTTATGCTCTCAACCACTGTGGAACTCTCCCCCTCTATGCAGGCTTTACTCTCCAAGGTGGATTCTAGCCTCCTCAACCAGCTTGTTGGGGCACATGCCAAGTGATGAAACGGGGGCCCCGAATCTGAAGCAAGACGCGGACTTCCCAACCCCTGGCCAGGGCTCTATGCAACAGTCCCTGTATCACCAAGCAGGATGGGTTATCTACAGATACACCTCCCTCCAGGCTTAATGGGAGCTATTATATCTCTCCTCTCGACCGAAGTGGCTGACACCAGCCGATTTATCCGGAAAGAACAGAATACCCTACAGTACAAAGCTAGTGGAACGGCCTTTGCTGCAACACTTCGCAACTACAGGGGAGTTGAGAGTAGACTGTTGTCTAACGATTGCTTGATCGGGAAATTTGCTCATGCGTGGATGCGGCCAGGCGCCTCCAAGCTCTGTGAGCACTATCTCATCTACTCTTACGTGAGCTTCCTCTCCTGAGCTGTCCTGATAAAAGACACTCGCTTTATGCACGCCCCCAGGTCGTGTCCTCTCTGCTTCGCTAACGCCTGACGTTCTGATGCCTTTGTCAGCTGCTCCGTGTAGGGTTTCCTCCAGGTGGCCCCTGGATAGCGCCAGCAACGGAGAACCAAGTCCTGATTCCATGCCAAGGACCCGCCCTGGGTTAAAAGTCGATGGGATAAACTGGCGCGCGAACGTGGCTCATGTAGCCATCGACGATGGCAGGGTATGATTCGCGACATGTCAGTCGCAAAGTGAGCCCGTCCTCTTGTAGCCGCCAGGTCCACCCACAGAAATGTGATATCCGCCTGTGATCCACAGCAGTACGGGATGAAATATCGAACAATAATCAATCAGCGTCAATCTTCCACGCATAATCGTGGTAAATCTTGTCCTCGACGGTCTCCCTCACGAAGCTCTCCAAGCTCCAACCATCCACATCTTCAACCATATTAACGTCACCATCTGCACCTCCGACCCGGATTCCGCGACAGATCGTGTATGCGCGCTCGTACACCCTCTCCCAGGTGTCAAAGTCGAAGCTTCCTTCGCTCTCATTCAGTAGCAAGTGGCCCTTGGAGGTGAACGCCAATACATGCAGAGAAGTAGCAGTCTTCACATCCTTCACAGACGGGTCACGGATAATCTCTCCAGACCCGGTCACCGCGACTATAGTCGCCGTGTATGTCATCGACATCGGGATCGAAGCGGACAGGAGCGCAAGGAGGGCGGTATGAAGGAGCGCAGGTAGCATAGGCAGATACTGTTACAGATCAACGGATAAGAAATTGCCTTTGCCCCACAGCCAAATACAAATAGCAAATTTCACAGCTGGATGTAGCAGTTAAAAAGGGACAGACTTACCGAATCTCCTCGTGCGACCTTCGCGCCACTCTCCCCGCCCAGGACAACCAACGTAATCACAATCCCCCGTCTCGGAAATCCCTTCTCCCTTCCCAAAATCAATCTCCCCAGCACACCTCTTAGTATTCCCTCGGCGTATCTCTCTCCAACACCGCCCGGGGCCGTTCCCGGCTTGACCAGGATCTCGAGGGTCGACTCCTCTGGCTTCTGGGCATCACGACGGCCGGGAAGTTCGACTGGACCGTTTACAGAGCCGATGATCTGATTCCCCGTCGAGGGGCACGTGTAGGACGCGGAGCCATCAGAGCGATGGAGAGGGGTGAGCGCAGCTGTAGGACCTGCCATGGGCGATGCGATGCGGCGCGACGAGCTCGTCCTGTTTCACAACTCGATAAAGGGAAGAAGCGCTGTTTGAGAATATGTTCAATTCTGTTGTGCAGGTGCGACAATGATCGTTAATTCCGGGTATTGAACGCTCGTTCCCAAAGTATCTGTCAAGGACGATGTGCCTGGTTTTCTGAATTTTTGGGCTGTGAGGATAGCTCTGCGGGGCGCGCCTTGATTGGCTGGCTCCCTTGGGCAGGTGTCAAGGAACGCCGGGCGGCGGAATCTTTCGCGCGGAGAAGCCTAGATGATGCAGTTGAATACAACCCTTTTCTTTCTCTATTTATGTTTATCTAATCTTAATTTTTGTCCGTCTAATGAACCATGTAGTTGCCAAAAAATTATTCCAACCATTCCGATACACCTGCGGAGACTTCTTGAGGGATATCTGACGCCCAAATACCTACCCTGCTAAGTCCTAAGATGGTCGAAATTGATGTCAGTGCACTATCTAGGAACAGAACTTCAGTGATGGAGAAGATTAGATTTCTAAATGCTATAATACTCTTCTATATCCTACAGTCGGGAATTCTAGGTGATTGTGCTGCAAAGGGCCTGGTTCATCAAAAATTTAGCAAATCGCGTGGCGCTCGCAATTTTATATTTATCCACCTTGTTTCCCGCAACTTTCATCAGTTCTACCTTTCCTACTTCTCCCACCAAAGACCTGATCCTTGACAATAGAAAGCATCGGCTGTGAAAGGAGCATGGAAACTAGAACTCCGCTCTGCAGCGTCAGGCAAGAGAGGTGTACACTTTGTCCGTATATTGGTATGGAGTTTGGATATGTGCGGTCCAACTTTTGTCAGCTATCAGCACTCAAGGGGGATTATAGAGATAATAGACTGGTTGAATTAATTCCTCTTCTGTAGTAATGAAGAGGAAATATGACTCCCGCCGCATATTCTATCCCCAGTTTGTCCCATGCATCTGCTGTATCTCCCCTCGGCCACAATCCGAACGAGAGTCTTTTTGCCCCAGAAACATTTTACTAAGCTTCCTCAGACGAGACGTCTTGATCGTACAGGATTCATCTATCATGGATGGCCAGCCTTGCTGATATTCTGGGGCCCAACAGAGGTTGAGAGCAACTGACACAGGGATTTGATTCCAACGCCAAGCCCTGGACTACTTCTGCATATTTGATTTCAGAAAATCGAGCTCAGCCCAGGCAATCAATTAGGTGAAGTACATGTACGGCTCAGGTGCGGGGTAAGCGAATGTGAGTTTAGAAGGAAATCCCAATAGCAAGCAGATAATACAGGGTCCACCGATATATCTAGATGGTCACCGCGGGGAGGGGGGCTGGCAAGACAGTTCAGACTCGGGGGCCAAGTACGTGGGGGCCCAACACACTTAAAATATCTAAGTGGCAGTTGAAAGTCTCGCCGAGAGTACTAGGCACAGGCACCTAGTTAGAGGAGCACCTTGACTAAGCCCCTGCAGAGACGGGCGGTGGAGGGCAAGCTTAGTTATGCGGGGAATAATTTATCATGCACCAGCTGTCGCAAAGCAACTACATAGGGAAGTAGTAGATCTAGAGTATACAAGCTCTAAGCACCAGTAATGTGATTTTTTTAACAGCTTGGAATCAAAACCTCGCCGCCCCGCCTGGCCGATTTCCTGAAGGTAGAGCAAGAGTAAATGGCAGAAACAGCTCTTTGGAGAAAAATGATATAAATGCGAGAGAAGACCTGTGACTGTAACGTAGGATGCAGCAGATGGTGTGTAACAGGTTGTGAGAGAATCGTTCAGCTTTTGTCATTGGGAGCAGTCTTCTTGAAGCCCAACACATCTTGTTGTGCACTTGGCAGAAGCAAGGTGACTTCATAAACCATACCCGACACTGAGAGGATATATGCATTATGCTGCGAAGAGCACTTCACTGCCACTCCATCTCGGCACACTTTTGTAGGTTACTGACCTCTTATCCACAAGAGCTGAGTGTTGTTGCATGCAGCTACCTATCTATCAGAAACTCGACTGGAAGAAGACTTCTATACTTGTTTCCAGAAGGTTACATTTGTTTAGTTGCAGAATAAGGCAACCAGCATTGAATCAATGAGCCGTACTTTGAATGTAACGCACAGCCTTCCTCTCGTCTATATAAACTGGGAGAATCCTCATGTTGAGCCAGAGCAATCTTGCAAGTCCAGAATCTATCTATCCAGGTTTAGTCTATACCGATTTCTCAAGCCTTTTTTATCCTTTAACCACCAACCATCCAATACAAATCTCAGCAGGGTTCTTTATTCTTCGATTACCAAGCGCCATAATGCAATTCCTGAACCTCGTTGCTGCTCTTCTGGCTAGCTCTGCAAATTGTTGCAGCTGCACCACCTGGTACTCCTGAACAAAGGAGGGGATGTCCCAATGGATGGAACATCTGCGGAGTATGGAACATTAAAGCATCTTTGTTGTCCCTACCATGGACGATATCTAACAATCTTCGACCAGGAATGTAATGGCACCCAATGCCAAGGCATCTCATTCATCAGGGCTCCGTGTTGGTGGGGCGACTACAAGTCGCGTCATAGAAGCGGAACAGAATGAATAACGGGGACCCTCCCCGTATATTGAAAAGCAAGATCTGATACTATTATAACAAAGAAGAAAAATATGACAATTATGCAGAAAGGGAAACCAGTACCATTCCTTAGACGATTATATAATCATTTATAGAAACGCCAAATGCATTGAGAAGTAGTTATTCGGGGGAGTGAAGCAGTGGCAGCTTAGTCACAAAGAGTGTAAACGGAACTCAGGTACCGTATATGGATACTTGTGTATAGATCGTAGTGTATAGGTGCAGGGATTCCAACATTCATTACATCCTGCGAAAGCCGATATAAAACGACGTCCAAAGGTCTTGGTGTCTATTAGCTGCCTTCGATGAGACTAATAGTGAGCTGCTAGATGAAACAATCACAGTATTGATGGGGCTTTTTTACATTATTCACTTGCCCCAGCGCTAGTGAAGAGATCGAAGATTCAATTCTACAATTCATTGGTCTTTCGAGGCTATTCACTTTTGCTTTTCATTCCAGATTTGTCCTTTGTATACTATTTCCAAGTTTTATTTCATTTCCTGGGAATTCACACCGCTCGTGAATAAGGTCCTGGATTTGGTCAAGGAAGCAACGAAGTTCGTTTATTTGCTGGGCCAGACTGCTACAATTGGTAGATATAGTATTGGGTCTAATGCTGGAATAATGGCAGTTCCGTACCTACAAGAGCTGTGTGGGCCTTTTTGAAGCTTTTAGCCTTTTTCGCCTCCACAAGAATTTTGTCCAGTTCCTGAAAAAGGCAGAAGGCATAGAGGGTCGCAGAGTTGGAACGGGAAAATTCACGCCAGTAGAGTATGTATGGTACTGTCTTAGAACCTGGACCTTGGAGCAATTAGTAGATACCACAAGGGATGACGTACACGCTGCGCCCGTGCTGAGGCTCTTAATCCAACTGCAAGGGCATACTCTTGTGCTACCTCTGTTCATCAACGTATGCAGACCCGGACGCTCACTGCAATTGACTCTGATCGTCTCTCAATTTCCTTCTTGAAGATGCGACGTCAAAAGTGCCTGTCTCCACATTTGCATATAGTATCTTCTGGAATGATATTCACTAGTAAACAACGGGGGATGACCTCATCGCGCAGGAAAGCTAAAAGGTTGGTATCTTCCGAGGCGTGCATCTGGATTAAGGGCGTGGCAAATCCCACTGCACATAGCAGAAAGTCGACGTGTCCTTGGGGCATGAGAGCTGGAAAACGAGACATCGGGGATGTAGCTGAAGACCACCCGCGGAGCTATCTTTCTTGCCTTGTCACAAGAGGACCAATGATACCCAGGGACAGGACGATGGAATAGGCGAAGAAGAGAACCTGGCAACATGCAGACGATAGACTGGTTACTAGACTGTTAGCGCGACGGGTGAAGCACGCTGTTGGTCCCGGCCACATGGGCATCCCAACCGTCTTGCACTCTCGACCAGAACACGCATACTGCATACATACCTGGTCATTGGAGAGCGACGCACGCGACACGATTGTGCAATAGGAGAGATGGAACGCGAGCTCCCGATCGCAGGGCTGCAAAAGGGCAAGCCGAGACTGCCAATCTCTCGGCCGTCTTGGACAAGCAACTGTCGTCTTGGCCCCAAGAATATAGCCACGCTAGGCATTTTGGAAGAGACGACATCGACATGTCTGCTCCGAGAGACGTAGACGACTGGACCAGGAGGCATCCAAAGACCTTGGACACGCCAGAATGCCACGGTTGCCGGCGGAGGACGGTCGGGAGACTGGAGATAGGCTGACATGACAGCGACAAGTCGTCGCCTTCGCAGGGCCTCCCCAGACGTCTCGGCTCGCCAATCCAGTGGCGTCCGATCGACCTTCCAAGCATCCGCGGCCACACACCGTCAGCCTGCATGGCTCCAGTCGAGATAGCAGAGCTGCTATCGAGTCGCCATTCTCCAGATGATTTGTCGGGGACGATGGGGGAACCCCTCACCGGCGATGGCTAACCCCAGAGGGGGATGTCCTATATCTGGCAATCACCCCCCCTCGCCGTGAATGCTCACGCGCCTCGATCGGTCTGCTCTGCAATTTCGAGCTCGACATCTCTCATTCTTCAACCCACACAGTCGGCACATATCGCACCCTATCTCTCGTTTGTCACAAAGCTCCAATTGAATGGGCATAGAGACTTCCCCACCCGATGTCGAGGAATCGACTGAGCCTCCTTTATGTTCTACCCATGAAGGACATCCGGGATCAGCCATAGATCACTCACAAGGTGACTCGAAACATTCTGTGGAGTCAGAGAAGGTCTCCGCAGATCTAGACGGTCGAGAACTACGTCACTGTGCAAGCTGCCACCAAGCTCCATCAGAGGCAACGCTCCTGAGCCGGGAGGAGCAGTGTAAATATGCCCATACTATCTCCGCCACGGACCTCTCCGCGTTACTGGGAGTCGATTTACAGTACGTTTTGCTTCCTAACTTTGTTTCATTCTGCAGCACGCTCTTTGACACCTCATCCCAAGAAATGGACTCTCTAGTGCCGAAGCGGCATCTCGTCTTCGCCGAGATGGCCCTAACAAGGTTAAGGGTGCAGAGGGGGTATCCATGTGGAAAATATTGCTGAGGCAAGTCTCGAACAGCCTGACTTTAGTACGATCTAAGCCCATCAATTACCCATCCCCCACCGCAGGTTCATGTGGCCCCTTGGATGCAGGACGATGTTAATGTCCTGCTTTTCTAGGTACTTCTCATCACCATGGCTCTGTCATTCGGAATTGACGACTACATCGAGGGAGGGGTGATCACCGCCGTCATCCTCCTGAACATTGTCGTTGGGTAGGTGAAATGCGCCAGTATCTTCCTTGACCATGTTTCTGATCGGTTGGCAGATTTGTCCAAGATTACCGAGCAGAGCAGACCATCCTCTCACTGCAGGCTCTCTCAGCCCCAGTGTGTAAAGTCATCCGTGATGGTCGAATCCACTCTGTTAAAGCAGAAACTCTCGTCGTTGGGGACATCGTCCAGCTGGCGGTGGGCGACGTCGTGCCTGCGGACTTGAGATTGTTCAATGGCATGAACGCCTCAACAGACGAGGCACTGCTTACGGGTGAGTCACTACCTGTGTCAAAGACACCACAGACCACATTCACCGCTCGTGAGATCCCGATCGGTGACCGCACGAATATGGTGTACTCCGCAAGCACGATGACCCAGGGTCGAGCTACCGGAATCGTAGTTTCCGTAGGCATGATGACCGAGGTCGGGAAGATTGCACGCCTTCTACGCGAGGGAACTGAGCAAAAGAGCTCAAAACTCATTATTCGTGTGTGGAATAAAGTCAAGATAACCACTATGAACATTCTCGGCTTGATCGGAACCCCGTTGCAAGTCAAACTTAGCAAGTTTGCCCTTCTTCTGTTCGCTCTAGCGGTGCTTCTGGCGATCATAGTATTTTCCGCCAATAAATGGGATCTCCATGGTGAGGTGCTAATCTACGGAATATGTGTTGCTGTTGCTGTTATTCCGGAGTCGCTCATAGCGGTCCTTACCATCACTGTCGCCGTGGGTACCAAGGCCATGGCAAGAGGAAATGTTATTGTTAGGAAGCTCCAATCGCTGGAAGCAGTGGGCGGAGTGACCAACATCTGCTCTGACAAGACAGGTACCCTTACTCAAGGGAAGATGATTGCACGAAAAGCTTGGATTCCCAAAGCCGGTTCTCTGACCATTCATGATACTACTAATCCGTTTAACCCTACGAGCGGTTCGATTAGAATGGATGGTGTCGATATCGGTTCTGAAAAGATCGGGAGTAGCAGTTTATTGAGTACCTTTCTGAGTGCTATTGCTTTGTGCAACATGTCAACGGTATACAATGGCGATGAAAAAGCCTCCGTCGCGAAAGGACAATCAGAAGGTGCACCTGATAACTGGACGGCCGTTGGAGAGCCAACAGAAATTGCACTTCAGGTTTTGGCCATGCGTTTTGGCTGGGGGAAGTCTGCAATGCTTCAGGAGGGCAACCTTGAACTCTTGACAGAGTATCCATTCGATTCGGCCATCAAGAGGATGACGGTCATCTACAAGAACCGGGATGAAAATATAAACGAGGTGTACACCAAAGGAGCTACTGAGGCGTTGATACCAATTCTCTCAGTCCATGAATCAGAGAAGAACGAGATCCAAGCAAGGGCTGACAGAATGGCTGGTGAAGGGCTTCGAGTTCTTTGCATTGCGCACAAGAGAACCCTGGTCGATGATGAGAGCCAGCTGTCCAAACGAAGCATAGCAGAATCAGGCCTTGAGTTTGTTGGCCTCGTTGGATTGTACGACCCCCCTCGCGTTGAAACGGCTGAAGCAGTCAGGAAATGTCAGATGGCGGGCATCACGGTCCACATGCTCACAGGTGACCATATCCGAACTGCAACAGCCATTGCATATGAAGTTGGCATTATCGGCACAGCCATTCCCAGTGCACAAGCTAGTAGGGTTGTCATGGCTGCTGCAGATTTTGACAAGTTAACCGACGCTGAAATTGACGAGATTGAGGCGTTGCCTCTCGTTATCGCGCGATGCAGTCCAACGACCAAGGTTCGAATGGTGGAAGCAATGCACAGGAGAAACGCATTCTGCGTCATGACTGGAGATGGTGTCAACGACTCACCGGCCCTCAAGCGTGCTGATGTAGGTATCGCGATGGGCAAGAACGGCAGCGATGTCGCCAAGGATGCGGCTGATTTGGTCCTGACGGACGACGACTTCTCGTCTATCGTAAGGGCTGTAGAGGAGGGAAGGAGATTGTTTGACAACATCCAAAAGGCATACTTGTATCCCCATAAACCACAGCATCTACTCTCGATACTGACCAATATCTCCAGTTCCTCATGCATCTCCTGATCTCGAACATCTCCCAAGTGATATTGCTTTTGACCGCTCTTGCGTTCCAGGACCGTGACGGAAATTCAGTCTTTCCGCTCTCACCACTCGAGATCCTGTGGGTCAACCTGATCACCTCGTCATTTCTGGCACTCGGTCTTGGACTTGAGGAATCCCAGCCAGACATTATGTACCGACCTCCACACGACCTACGTGTGGGTGTTTTCACCCGGGAGCTTATCATAGACAAGATGATCTATGGCACCTTCATGGGATCTCTCTGTCTCGTGGCTTTCGTTTCTGTTGTCTACGGCGCTGGCTCAGGGACACCTGATTTAGGTATCGATTGTAACCAGGGTTGGAACGATACCTGCGATGTGGTTTTCCGCGCACGCGCCACAACTTATGCTACGTTGACTTTCCTCCTGCTCGTGACCGCATGGGAGGTTAAACACTTCTCGCGCTCTCTATTCAACCTCGACCCGATGCGTTATCCGGGCAAGCTCTCCATCTTCCCCACCCTTTGGCGGAACCGGTTCCTGTTCTGGGCAGTTGTCGCAGGTTTCATCATCGCCTTCCCCGTCATCTATCTTCCTGTGATCAACCGGGCCGTCTTTAAGCACCACGGCATCGGCTGGGAGTGGGGAATCGTCTTCGGCTGCGTGGTGGTGTATCTTGTGCTGGTCGAGATCTGGAAAGCCATCAAGCGCGCCTTCGGAATCGCGAGCGGACAGAACAAGGTCTTGTCAATGCAAGATGCCGAAATGCGCGCGGGACTGTGGCCGGCAACCCCGTTGTCTCTGAGTGTAAACGAGAGTGTGGAGGCGAAGTAAAAAGGTCGCGAGTCATGAGCTAGGATGGATGACAACTAGTACAATGAATCGAGGTGTTCAGCACCGCTGTGCATGTACATAGGTACACATTTCCTTTTCCACTCTTCCGCTGCTTCAACAAGCGGACACATCCATTCTTCTCATTTCCAAGGTTGACCTCGCATCCGGTGTCGACATCTTTCACTCAAGTCATTCCCGATCGTATCACATTTTATGTTGCCTGTCTTTAATCCCCCTATCCCTGCACATCTGTTGACGATTTTTCTGTTAGTTACATACAAATGCGCTTCTTACCTAAGCCGGCATGCTTTCTTGCGCTGGCTTTCTTGCGCTGGCTTTCTTTGTTGGTATTTATGTACGTAGTCTTGTAGGTTCGGGGAGTAGGATGTGGAGTTGTGTCGAAGGGGTTGATGTACCGGGTAGCTGATCTAGCTATGGTCGAGTAGGAATATAAATGCCAGGATCAGCTGGAGTATGCACTTTGCTCATTATAGTAGTCTTAGTAGCGATCAGATGGCTTGAATCCTCCACCAGACATGTTCAGCACATACACATGTAGTGTCGACGACGAAGCTGGCTGCGGTGTATGTATATCTCAGCCAATCAGAATGCACGTACCCCCCGATGCGCCCCTCAAGTGTTCTGCTGTGTCCAAAGCGCTTTGTCCTTTATTCTATGGAGTATTGTGATGAATATATTCGAATTCACGTTCGATCTCTCGGTGCGTGGATGTAGGCACGCACAGATTACTTCAGCTAGGACATGCTGACCCGGAAGTCACCGTTCGAAGACGGAAACAAAACACCGAGAACAGAATCACGGCCGACTCCACGCGATATATCACATCCCTCCGCCCTGAGCGCTCCATCCATCGACTCTTCCCAGTTCTAGCCGTTTCTCAGGCATGGTGCATAATGCATGGTGGAGCAGCGCTGATGCTGAAGCCAACCAATTAAGGCGACCTGTGGCATACTGAGGCTGACCGCGGCGTGCGACCCAAAAGAACGGCAGCGCGTCGGGCTCGTGCAGCATCGATATCTTACAGCCTGGCTCTCTCTCCCAGAGACCCCTCTATAACACTGGCTATCTGTCTGGATTCTCGCATCTAGACTGTCTATCTAACTCACTGGACGTTAGTCCTACCGGTGCTGTCCTGCATACTACTCCACGCGCTAGAAATACAAGACTGCCCCGCGATCTTAACTATGAGGGTCCTGTGCCTCCACGGCAAAGGCACCAGCGGTGCCATCTTCAAGTCGCAGACCGGTAAGATGATCGCACCCTTGAAAAATACAAACGGTCCGTTTGTTCCACTGACCAGTGGGTTACGCCAACAGCATCTTTCCGCGGTCTGCTCCAGGGCCAGGGCATCGAGTTCGAGTTTGTCGACGGTCCCCACGCCTCGTTGCCCGCGCCCGGCATCGACCTCTTCTACCCGCCGCCGTTCTACGCCTTCTGGAACGGCGACTCGCTCGACGAGATCCACGCCGCGCGCGACTGGCTCGCCGACCTCGTCTCCCGCTCCGGCCCGTACGATGCCGTCATGACCTTCTCCCAGGGCTGCGCCCTCGCGGCCACGGCGCTGCTGCACCACCAGGCCCAGAGCGACCCGAGCAGCAGTCCGCCGCCCTTCAAGGCCGCCATCTTCATCTGCGGCGGAGCGCCGCTCACCGTCGCGGAGAGCCTGGGCTTCACGGTCTCGCAGGAGGCGTGGGACCGCGACGCCGCGTCCCGCAAGGCCCTGTCCGACAAGGCCTCCGCGCCCGCGATCCTGGCCCAGGGCTCCAAGCGGTGGACGGACGTCGACGGCGCCAGCGGTTACTCGGTCGAGGATGCGTCCCGCGAGGTCTCTGGCCCGCTGCAGATCAAGATCCCGACGGTCCATATCTACGGCTCCAAGGATCCACGGTACTTCGCGGGCGTGCAGCTGAGCAGCTTCTGCGATCCCCGGACGCGCAAGGTCTACAACCACGGCGGGGGGCATGAGATCCCGCGCGGGGACACGGTCAGTAGGACTATTGCGGATTTGGTCCGGTGGGCTCTTGTGGCGGGGAAGTCTGGAAAGGATCGATTAGGATAGTTTTTCTTTTTTGTTTATGCTTGGGTTATGTCGTATAGTCACGGAATCACCGAGACTCGAGAGAGGGAGGCAGGGAGGGAGGGAGTCCGTCTCATTTGTTTGGCTACTTACTTGCCCATTTCATGAGTTTCTCACATCATGCTGGATAACATAACATAGATTTGAATCTTCAATCTAGAGACAAACAACACACTCAAAGTACAGGAGAAAGGGAATCAATCAGTCCTGAAATATCTAAACAGATATAATAAATACTAGATACTAACAGCACAGCAGAAAGCTCGAGATATCCCTGCGCACACAGCCTTGGTGATGGAATTCATCACATCAATCTACATTTTCTCTCCATCTCATCCTTCTTTCACACCTTTTCCGTGCAAATCTTACTGTAGATAAAAGCGTCTTCCTCTCTATAGCTATTGCAGGCTTGTATCTTATTTTTTTGCTTTTAATTTCTATGATTTCAGGATTTATCTATCTAACTGACTTGAGAGGGTCAACCAGTCAAATGTTTTTCTTTTTGAGTTATGTACTGTACCATGTACAGTAGTAAACAGACAGACAGATAGCATATGATGTGGTCGACCAGACTAGACAGATTACTGGAATGCAACTCTACTCTACGATTAATTAATTCAAGCAGCCTCTTTTGCTCACTTACAGAGACCAGCAAAGAAAGCCACAAAAAAAGCTATATCATACCACAAAAACAAGATCAAATTTAAGCCAGACTAGACAAGGAATAGACAAGAGATAAGTCTAATTCAGAGAAAACAAAACCAGGGGGAAAAAAACGGATGGAATAGAATGGAAGAAGAAAAGAGACATAGAATCAATCAATTTATCTAGTTTCTATTTATTAACTTCATTCAAGCTATTATTACCAATTACTATGATATGATCCCCTTTCTACTTTGTTTCTGTTGGTTTATCGATCCTCTTCACTTTCACCAGGGGGAAAAAAAACGGGCGGAATAAGCTTTCATACTCTAAGTAATGATTAGGACCTTCCTGGATAAATAATGCTTAATAGACAATAGATGTACAGTACATACTCTACCATAGCAGTGATACTGCTATGTGTTTCAGCAAAAAAAAGCAGACTGTACAAGTGTAGGGATTGGAGGCGAGGGGAGGAGGTTCCAGCGCAGTACCTACTCACTCCGGCGAGGATAATATAATACCTGCTTCATACCTCCCTAGTCTGAAAGGGTGCAGCGAGCAGGGGGAGTGCAAACATGGTGTATTACTTACTTATTGGGTAACTAGAAGCTTATTGAGGGAAGAAAGAAAAAAACTAGGTATCTACACAATATGAAGCTTACTTTGATTAAACTGATTTCTGACCGGCTCAAGAGGGGAAATTTAACAGGAAGATCTAATCTAATCTAGAGCAAGAAGAGTTAGGAGGCAGACAGGCAGCTCTGTTGGATATGATTGATATGGCCTTTCTTCTAGATAGGAGAAAGAGAGGCATGATAAGAGACATTTCGGTGACGAGGTTTCTTCTAGTCCTCTCTTCGAGTCCATGATGGATCTTATTCAAGACTATCTGAGCCGTCTGCACGGAGGCCGTTGTCTCCGTTGAGAGGATGCTAGCTTTAGTTTCTTTTGGCAACTTAGCAACTTCCACCAGAGGTCTCAAGAGGATGTGGCTTATGCAGTGTTTCCATTCATAACATCTTATAGGGTAAACTGCTTGGCCACAGAAAAGTGTCTACACATCTGGTTGCAGCCATTGGTACCAGATATAGATAGCATGTATTCTCAGTAGTAGGGGTAAGATAGGTGGATCGATTGTGTGTGGGTTGTAGGAAGCAGGAGGCAAGCTGACCTCTAGGAGGTTGATATAGGCAAGCTGCCCGGGCCAGCTAGGTCTAAGCCCGGCAACCTCCAAAATGCATCCTATACGTTAACATGATAAAAACATGATGAAAATTGCGCATGTAGATTTTTTCTAGTTGTTTAGAGAAATAGAGTGATGAAGCATGCGGTGGTTTGTTGGGGGTCTTTCACACTTGAACATGCAAATTTGAACAAACTGTGTTCAACACCGAAACGGGGATCTCTGGGTCTGGTGGTCAGGACTCATGGTGATAATGCATGCCCCTAACACGCCCTCTCTTCCCTTTATCCAAATTGAATAGTGCAAATCAGAGGGTGCCTTTTATCTCGGTTACACCCACCACGAGATAGGACGCTCTGGAGGAGGGGGCGGGTCGCACGGAAACTTTCCGTTTATAAAGTCCTCAGCTAAGATGGTGTCGAGCGGGTCTACCTCTGGGGCCCCAAGCTCCCGCAGCGCTCGCACAAGGAGATGATGCCGAAAAGCCATTGCCGCGACGATCGGAGGAGGATAGTTGTGTCGTGCGTATAAGGCCGCATCATCCAGACTGACACCATGCCGAGCCAGAGCTTGGATAACACCGACATTCCCTTGCTGGCAAGCAGCCAGCACAACATTGACCATACAGTGCTCGGCCTCGTGAGGATCCTCGTGGAGCTTGGTGAAATCGACAAGGCCGCGATCGAGGATCAGTTGCGCCACTCCAGCAGACCCTGTGCAAAGAGCGGTTATCTCGAGCACGGTGGGCCAGGAGCTAGGCTTTAGCTGTAAGCCAGCGTCCAGGAGTATGCGTGCCGCACTGACATGGCCGCCCCATGCAACTGCACGCATGGAATAGCTTCCACCTGCATAGCCACGTGGGTCTGCACCTCTGGCGAGTAGCAGACGCAAGACTTCGTCCTGTCCGGCGTATGCAGCGTATTCGATGGGGGTAGGTTCGTAGATATCGCGGCTGCAGCTGAGGCACTCATTAACGTCGCCTCCATGATCGAGCAGCAGCTGGACAATCTCGACCATTCCGTGTCGGCAGGCTGCGCGCAGCCCATTAGTGAGGACGCTCCGACATTCGGACAGCTTACCCGTGAGGCGTCCCAACAGCAGCTGCGCCGCACCAGGTTGATTATGGCACAGAGATCTGACAATGGCTTCTTCAAAGTCTGGGCCAGAAGTAGTGAGCCCGTAGTGCGGCTCGAGCAAGAGACGAACCATCTCCTCATCACGATTCCGAACCGCTACATACAGCGGTGTATCGCTTCCGTAAGGCCTTTCCTTCAAGTTAACATCGTCACCGCGCTGTAGGAGCACACGGACTAGGTCACGATGTCCCATGTCCACTGCCGCATGCAAAGGAGTACCGAAAAGGTCGCTCTTGACCTCTTTAACATCCATCTGCTCGTCTTCAAGCATACAGCGAGCAACGGAAGACTTTCCTGTGTAGATTGCAGCCACAAGGACGTGGTAGCGGCTATCAACGCTAGACACCGGACGCGGTGTTTTAGGGAAGATGTTATCGAGGATGCCGCATCTACGGCCGGCATAGCTGCAGGCCCTGGTGCAGAGCGTCTTCATGTATTGATACCGCAATTGCTCCCGTTCGCCCTCGTCGTCATCTTTGACCAGCTCGTCAACAATATAGTTGATCAGCGCCGAAAAGTTGCCGTTCGTTGGCGTATTCTCCGTATGGGGCCGTTCTAGCAGGTACCTTGTCAAAAAGGCCGCACAGTAGCTACTGCAGATTCGCGGAAGCAAGCCCGGCTCGGCCTTCCGGAAATCCTTGAGAAGTTTGGTCCTCGCGTAGGCGCGGAGGGTCTCGCGATCAAAAAACCCTAACGATGTGAGACGTGAACGTATGGGGGTGTGTGGAAGATGGCATCCGAGCACACTCACTGTTGACGAGTCGAAGTTTGGTAGCGTGACGAACGCCCAAGTCAACGACAGCGATATCTAAAATCTTGTGGAAAAGTTCCAGAGGAAGAAGATGGAGAGACATTGTCGATGTGATCGTGGAACGCGCTGTAAAGGGTCCGCTGGCAACGATGTGCGCGGGCTTTAAATATGCCACTTTTGCACCCGGCAGAGGTTTACCGGCCAGCCGGTCTCATGCATCCCTGGCCGGTTCAAAAGGCATAAGTCCGAGGGCTATTTCAAGAAACAGCATGCCTTTGGCGCCGCGCGAAAGCGACTAAGC
The DNA here is from genome assembly GCF_041956765.1 of Thermoascus crustaceus. NCBI lineage: Eukaryota > Fungi > Ascomycota > Eurotiomycetes > Eurotiales > Thermoascaceae > Thermoascus > Thermoascus crustaceus. Next base: position 2,482,807 of record NW_027192531.1, on the reverse strand, counting down.
TGGCTGATCTCGCGCGTCGAGGGATGTTGGTGTTGTGAGGGGTTGGCGGTGCATGGCGCAGCCTCCGAAGATCGACCTCCGCCCCCAACGAGTTGCCGGGGTTTAAACACACGACAGACAATACAGATTCTCTCAACCAGAGAGTAGGAACTCTATTATAGAGTCAGAACCTTCTCAATAAGGCCTGGAGAGTTTGACCTAGAATAACTAAAATGGCAGGTGATACAAACTACCCATCTACGCAATACATCCTTGCCGTTTAAATATATATAACTATAGTTGCTCATTTACCTGATAGTTCAAACTATTATGTTGATAGATGTCAGCTCAGTAGAACAAACCCATCAGAAGATCGATCTAAGAGGCTTGCGACATTCAATCTTTGGCAAAAGTCTGTAGCACATGGGACAGCAGTTGATGGTGTTCCAAGCACTGCATAAGGAAGGTTCTTATTATACTGAGAATCATTTTTTGACACGTTTTTCCTTTTCTGCAGGGCAACAACACGCGAGTTGCAATTTTCAAAATCTCGATACAAATCTGCAGAGGCTCTAGACAGTCGTTTTATTTCTATTCTTATTCTTAGATTTCTATTGTTAAATGAGACTTTTTTTTTGTCTAGGGAATGAAAATAGATTCGAGGCTATATAAACAGGCTAAAGCGAGAGACGTGCCGGCATGAACTGAGAGAAAACCTAACAACCAGAAAAAAGAAAAGTCCACGAACATGAGCACCAGGCTAGCCCTTGTAAGGATGCATGGCCATGTTGAGTTCGTATAGAAGCAGGTTCATCGGGCCCCGGGGGGGGGGGGTTTCAATGGCCGAAAGTCCATATCATCGCTGGCTTCTGTTCCGCCGTCGACACGTCAGCCTGAATAGGCTTCAGGTGATTGAACTCCGAGGGGCCAATGTGGTCGATGAGCATATTATAGTTGGAGACTCCGCTGCTTGATGCCGAAAGCGCGCTGAACGCAGGTTCGTTCTGAGGCTTGACGGTGAAGGCAGTGGTTTCGTCGGCCTCGGGACCCTTGCCGACAATGTCTTCCTTGGCCTTTTTGATGATTTCTTGGGTCGCTGTGTTGTCGATATCCATGCTGACGATCTTTTTAAGGTCCCCGACGTTCCCCTTGCCTTCCATGGCTTTCCTCCAGAGCTGAAAGATGAACTCGGACATGTGCGGCCTCTCCTCTTTCGGAATGTCCCACAGTTTATCATTGTCTCGGAACCGACGCATATGAAGCATGGCCTTCTGATCAGTTGAGATATACACGTCAACCACGCTTGGCTGCGATTTATCCGCCTTACCGAAGATCTCGTATCTTGTCCAAGACCTATCGGGATTCATAAAATGGCCCATTTTGAGACCATGTCCGTTCAAGAAGGATCTGACTTCGTTGGACAGCTGGGGTGCTGTCTTTTCGGTGATCTGCATTTTAAACTTCGTGTTGTCAACTAAGTTCCCCCAGTCCTTTACTTTTCTACCTCCACCGTCCTTTAGAGCCGCTTGTAGCTCTCGACCCTTCTCTGGGTAGTTTCTACCTGAGAATGTGTATTCCGCATCCCCGGGCTCTGGACAGGGACCACCAGCTCTCTTGCAGGCTGGTCCGGCAGGCTTTGGATCCGCAGGCTTTGGCGCAGGAGCCGGTTTCGGTTCGGGTGCTGGCTTGGGAGCTGGCTTGGGAGCAGGAGCCGGCTCTGGAGGTATCTCAGGCATACGCCCGGGAACATTGGGAAGCCCGGGGTCGATTGGCTTTGGGATCGGTGCAATTGGCTTGGGCAGCGGAATACCGGGAATTTCAATTCTCGGAAGGAGGTCGCGTTTCACGCATTTTCCATCCGGGCCTGGTAAAAGGTCAGAACAGCAACTATGTGATTTGGTAGAAGGGGTTGGTACATGGTCTGGCAGATGCCTGGAAAGGCACGCCTATCAAGGCGCCCAGGAGGAGAACTTGCGCTGCGGTGAATCGCATGATGAAGGCAGGAAGATGCTGATATCTCAGGACTAGTCCTGTCTGTTTCGTTTGAAGAGGTCACGATAGGTACCGAGTTTCTTAGTCTTTGTGAAGACAAGTACTTCAGAAGGCTTGGAGTTGAGCTTGAGGATTGAAGGAAATGCTTTGCTTGATGCAGAACAGAAGGCATTGGGAGCGGAACGACAGACACATTAAATAACTTCATCGACAGGCGATATGTCCCCTCGAAATAGAAACGTCAGGCACCTGCGGAATCTAATCAGCCCCCAAAAATCAAAATCCTGATCCGTATGTTGGATGCCACCGTTGCTTCTGTGACTATTTCTGGAAGAATGCCATTGAATTCAGCGCTCACCAGCTAGCAATGCCCCTATCATGGGTTCATAGCCTCCGTGATGAAGTTGGGGTCCTCTTCCTCAGCAGAACCACGCTTCAACTTCATGTCGTGATAGCCCCTTCAAAGCGTCTCGCCCCCAAGCCGCTCGAACTCGAAATAGCGGTCATTTGTGACCAACATGCCGAAAATACTTTTTTCTCGCTGTCAATGGGACACGTAGAGGAAAGCGCGTGGGGGCAGAGCGCGTGCTCAAACATGGGGGTTCTCGATCAAAAGCCTTTTTTGTATAGGAATATGAGGCGTAGCAATGATGCTAAGGAAATCTCTTCAGATGTTGACGCCGGGGTCAGTGCAGATCGCGGTCTAGATGGGTTCACTCGGTTATCGATAATGGGGGCCAAGACGGTCAACGACACCTAAGGCTGATCGCGAAGACGGGAGAAGTTTGAGCCGTTCCCTCGCCTGTATGCTAAATTAACAATAAACACTTCCTCTGGCCCCTGCGTATCAACGGCTGGCCCCAGATAGTGTAGACGGGCTGAATGAGCTGCAGTAGTAGATGCTTAGACGCCGGCCCCCATTGGGGCTGTAGAAGATCTTATCAACTAAGCCACAACCAACTTGGAAACCAACCAAAACCACTGCACAGCATTTCTATGGGGGCGAAATTTCTCTCGCCTCAACGCATCATAGCCGTTGTACGATTATGGAAACATTGCGGTTGAGATGCTTTCTGCACTCTATTTGAATTTGAAGATGATGTGCCGGGTTAGTGACGGAGGGCTATATAAAGGGCGAGAACCTCTGGCCATGAAGACAACTACAAGCACAATCTCAAGCGCATTTGAATCAGTTTCTCTATTACCCATCAAGATCTCAATCGAGCGACTCCTACTCTTCCTCACCTTTACAATCATCCTCGAGATTAAAGTACAACAGCAACCTTCGCAGTCCTACTGCCGCCAAACCGTCAAACCAGTCGACATTTTCAGACAATGGCCAACGCTATCATCAACACCGGCATTCTCGTCGGCACCTTCTGGCAGCTGGGTGAGATACTCAAGGGCAAACCAGCAGACCCAGACAAGCAAACGACTATCGGCCTTGTGGTCGGACATGGTCCTAATGCTGGCGGAAGCGTTCCACACGTCGCGGTTTGGGATAGAAATGGCAACCGCATCGGCCAGTACAAGGGAGATGAAAACGGCCATATCGATGATTCGAATACAAAGACAATCGTTATCAACAACGATCAGAACGGCGGTAAACAAGCCCAGCCCGAGTACATCTCCGTTGTCATGCAGGAAACCGATGCCATTTGTCTCTCTGCGATCATAGCTTCGGGTGATTCAGCGCAGTGGACCTGGACAGGAGATATGGGATACACCTGCGGCGCCCAGTGGTATCACAGCGATTTCACAATCGGGTCTTCCAACAATGCGCCCAGATGTGTCTGGCTCGATTCTGATCATACCAACGGGATCATAGCGAAAGGTCTCAGCCTGCACATTCGCGATTTCTCAGGAGATCCCGATCTGGTCAAGCAATACAGTGAAGACCAGCGAAGGCTCTGCCAGAACTCAGCGAGAATGACTTTCCAACCCGAGCCAATCGTCCCTGACTCGCTGATTCCTTTCTTCCACCCTCCATTGGAGTATGAGAGATCCAGCGACGGTAAAAACCATGGTACTAATGATCCATCGTCGGGCGGAGCTCTCAAGAAGCCCAACCAAGGCATCGACAGGAAGACTCGCGCATATCCGGACGGCACCAACATGCACATCCATGACACGAAGAGGAGACATGCCAGAGACCTGACCCCACCCGCGCTCCCATCGAACGTCAAGGGCCTCAAGAACAACAGACCAGACCACTTGGTCATCAGCCACAAGCCAGTACACAGCGCCAAGGAGGTGTGCGAGCATCCCTCTTCCCTCGGTCCGGATTTCGTTTCCACGGTGGAAAAGGTCTTCTGCGATATGGAAACCGGGAAATGGTGGCCTTTGTGCGACGCTACCCACGACCATGACTGCTTCGACCTCGAGCACCGGACGATGAAGGGCCCCGGACCAGTCAGGGGCGGCAACCAGGCGAGGTCGCCTACAGAACTCCTGCCAGAGAAGCGTTACAAGACACACGTTGAATGGAACTGAGTTGATGGTCAGAACAGTCGTAGGGGAAGATGCGGCGGTGCTGGCAAGGCATCCTCAGGAGCGTAGAGAGGAGGTAAATGTGGAGGGCTGAGTTTGCATTTGATATCCTGTTGATTTGTACTTAAGAGCTGATTGTTCTATGTGTTCTATGTTTTCCTTTACCTGATGATTTGTTCTAGATTTATGTTTAGCATGTCCTTAGATATCAGATTTGCCATGAACAGCGATGTTTGATCTCAAAACTTGACTCTCCTTGCCATTAAGAATAAATGGAATTAGAGTGGTTCTGCACTCGGCGTAGAGCAAGAGAGGGTACTCAAAAGACCCGAACAAACCGCACCACCCCAAAGACAAAATCTGGATATAAAAATCCCACTGCAGCTGCGACCTAGCAGGCGAGGATACGAAACCGGTCTACTGCAGCTGAAGCAGTGAGTGCGAACCAGCATCTCCATTAGTCATTCTCGCCCCGCAAGCTCATGGTGGCATTAACTCACCTGCGAAAACAAGAACGGCAGTCTACGGGGTTAAAACGTGGACTTTTTCCCGCACAGTACCCAATATGGCGAGTTGCATCGCTAGCTGCAGATGCCAGATGCAAAGTCGGAAATGTAGCCGGATAGGGAGGTTGTTGATCGACCCCGACCTCAGTAGGACGCCAGTCCAGTCCAATCCAATCCAACATGAGGAAGCAAGCAGAAAGGACTGGACTGGACCGGGCCGGACGAGCGGAGTAGCCTTGTTTCGTTTCGTTTCGTTTCGTTTTCGTTGCAGCTGGGGCTGCCAATCGATTCATTCGTTCATTTGTTCAGATTCCAGTTAGTTATGTACTTTTTACTTTTTCATTCTTGCTTGTTTGCATGCTTGCTTGCTTGCTACCGTTTCTCTGCCTGTTTCTTGTCCTGTCATTTCATTTGTGATGTTGGCGTTGCTCTGTTTGCGGCTGATATATTTCTGTCTCTTTTAATTCCATGCATGCATTCATCCCTTCGACCGCGTTTTAAAAAAGATGCATGTCTGTCTTATGTTTATTTTTATGTTATAAACATCTAATATTTTATCTATAATGTGCATTGGTACCTCCTACCCCTACATACATTGCATTGCATACCATGTGTGGTACATATGTGATTTATGTGATTTTATGCGACATCACATTGCATCCCATCCATCTTGTATATCTAAAAAAAGGATCCTATACATATGAAATGATCTGCTGATATATATATACTTACCTACCCATATCCATATCCATATCAAAATCTTCATCTACCTACCCATGAGACGAAGATCTCGATCCAATACAACAATACAATAAACTTCCATGGGCACCTGCTGGACGCAACTCTTCCCCCCTTCCCCGCCCCTACTCACGGAGAAAAACCTCCCCAGCCAACGGGGCAAAGTCTTCGCCGTGACGGGCGCCACGTCGGGCATCGGATTCGAGCTCGCCCGGATCCTGTACCGGAAGGGCGGGAAAGTGTACATCGCTGCGAGGGACAAGGGAAAGGCGAAGGTCGCTATTGAGAGTATTCTCTCGTCGTCGCCCTGCAGCATTTCTGGTCATGGAATCACCCGTGATGATGATGAAGATGATGAGAAGGATTCTGGTCCCGGGGAACTCGAATATCTCCACCTCGACCTCTCGGACCTCCGCACGGTCAAACCCGCCGCGGAGACCCTCCGTCGGAAAGAGACCAAGATCGACGTCCTCTGGAACAATGCGGGCGTCTCCATGGTCCCCGAAGGGAGCGTCTCCGTCCAGGGTCACGAGCTGCATCTCGCGACGAATTGCCTCGGACCGTTCCTGTTCACGAAGTTGTTGATGCCATTGTTGCTTGCAGCGGTACTAGCAGCAGCCGCCGCCCCAGAGGCCGCAGAAGAAAACGAAGAAGGAGGAGGAGAAGGTGATTCTCCTTGTCCCGTCCGGATCATCTGGTCCTCGTCCATCATGGTCGACCTGGCCGCTCCGGAGGGGGGCATTCCCACCGCTTCACAGCTGGATTTATACTCACCACCTCCATCGTCGTCATCAACTCCACGACTGAAAAAGGAAACACGGTACGCGATCTCCAAGGCGGGGAACTGGTTCCTCGCATCCGAGTTCGGTCGACGGTACGGCGGTGGGAAGAAGAAGAACAAGAACGGGATCATCAGCATCACGACGAACCCTGGAATCCTGGACACCCAGATCTGGAGACACAGTCCCAGGTTCGTGCGTCGGCTGCTGAAGCCGTTCATCTACGACCAGGTGTTTGGTGCGTACACGGTGCTGTGGGCGGGGTTGGCGCGGGAGGTGACGGCCGCTGCTGTTGCTGATGGTAGTGGTCATGGAGGGTACGTGATCCCGTGGGGGCGGTGGCATCCGTGTCCGAGGGAGGATATCCTGGCGGGGTTGAGGGATGAAGAGGAGGAAGGGGGCACGGGTAGAGCGAAGGAGTTTTGGGAGTGGTGTGAGGAGAAGACGAGGGATTTTGGTTAGTGGTTTGATTGATGGGATCAAATACATAGATGGCTTTCTCAGGCCTTTTGTTGGAAGTGAGGTTTAAGCTCTCGCGTCATGATTGGATTGGCTACATACTAGCACCTAATTATGCGGAATGGTGGCGTTCTATATTGATATTAGCTTCGTTTTTACGCATGCAAATCTATGAATAATATTATCAAGGGTACGGTGGCGGAGAAGAAAAGATAAGTTGTCGGATAAACATAGGAAGGATGCTCGAGCAATCAATCTCTAATGATATCAGGATTACTGATGATATTCCGTGATCCGCACCAACCCCCTGACCTATCTCTATCTGCCGGAGTTCAGCTGATAAAGACCTAGGTTTAGGTAATCCCCCGGGGTTAAGGGATGTGTATAACTATCTCAGATACGGCAAACTTGATCTTATTGATCAAAACTCGCATCAGATGAACGAGCAACAATAGGTACAGTACAATGCATAACAGAATATCGAGAGGCAGGTGAACGAATATTCAATTATTCAACTCGAATCAAACCACGCGGGTTTTTTAGCCAGTCCCAAATGCAAGAGAAAACCCTCACAGTACTACCACGAAAACGTCTCCTCAAACAAATCGACTTTCTTCCTACCCTGCACACCTCTAACCGTTTCCCTGACATCATCGCCCATGGCACCGGGTCCACAGACACTAACCGCCATAGCCCCAACCTGTTCTTCCATCTCGTTCTCCAGGACCCCTGTAAACGATGGCTTGCCGCGGGCGATGTCGACGGGGACCGTGGGCGGCGCCAGGTGGGTCCAAGGGACCTGGTCGACTGGCAGCGCGGGGAAGCTGTCGTCCGCATGGTTGGGGTCCTGGCCGGTGACGTAGATGCGGATCGAGAGGGAAAGGGGCGGTTTTTGGTAGTGCATGAGGGTGGTGGCTCTGACGACAGGATGGGTGAGGATGTAGCTCATCCAGGGCTGGATCCAGGATAGGTGGCCTGTGAAGTGATTAATTAGAACTCGGATATAACTTATGACATGGACAGAGCCGGGAACCGTGACGTACCTAGATTCCGTATGACCCAAATCAGGGTCAGTCTTCGCATGGCAACTGTGCGATTTGCAAAGCCGTGGATGAGCTCCCGCATGTGGGATATCGGGTAGGTGATCCCAATGCCACCAGCAATAAGGACAACGGTTCCGTACGATTCAAACGAATGCATGGTACCTGGATATACATGTTGGCTGAAAAATTCATATTTGTGATACATCTTCATTCTTAAGATATGAACGAGAAGAAAGAATTGCATACCGTACGGCCCCTCAGCCAGAGCCATCACACGCACTTCGCCATCAGGATGCTTCTCAGCAGCCTGGATCATCTTGCTCGTGAAGCCGTCCCGCCTCCGGATCAGGAACGAGATCATCGTCTCTCGCCCTCCTAACAGGAGATTGAACGACTCTCTCGAGTCACTCTTCTCCGAATGCTCGCTCCTTGCGACGGAGCTCCAGGCCGCTGAGAACGGATGCGAGGTCCACAGACCCAGCGTAGGCATGTACATGTACATGTACTGTCCCGCCTTGAACTTCCATGGACGAGACATTCTAACATCGACCCGGGCCACATCGCCGGGGAGGAGCTCGATCGTTGCGGTCGTCCATCTCCAGCCGCAGTTACGCCAGACCAGGAGACATAGTCGGACGAGTCTCTGGAAACCTCTCGTCAGGATAGCTTCCTTCAGATTGCACTTGGTCTGTTTATGTACCTACATCCAGTCCCCAAATGATAATCCCAGCGAGAATCACGTACTGTGGTTGGAGCCCGCGGAGATGATGCCACAAAGCGACGACGGCGGCAACGGCCAATGCAACATGTGAATGGAGGAAGAATTCGTAAAACGCGTGACGAAGCGGGGATATCGACTGGAAGAATATCGCAACAAATGCACAAATAGCCTAGAGGTACATAGTCCTGAGTGAGAAACTGGGGCGCTTGGTCAGAGACATTGGCGACTTACTATAAAACCGAATAAAAACAATGGCTCGTGCCAGAGCAAATTTGCATAAGCTTGCCATGTACCTGAATTCTACGTCAGTACTTGTCCTGCTTACATCGAGAATTTTTCATAGCTGACTTACTCCATCGGACTACATCCGCCATCTCAGCAAAGGTATGGACAAGCCCTTCAGCGACGACAATCCGGCCAAGCCAACGATGGCAGAGATTAAACGTATCGAATGAGATTCCGAGTAGCGGTATCAGAGGATTGTTCCGGCCAGCGGTCAAGAGCAGCGGGAGAAGATTCAACGCAGCCAAGTTGCCGCTCGTCCATCTGAGCCTGGGCATCGTGGAGTGGATATCTCTGGACCAGTCCACCGTCGCAACGCAGAAGATGAGATTCAGGATAATGTAAGCGGATATGACGATGGCCTCGACCCGCGACGGGATGGTTCCCGCGTGTATCCTTCCCAGGGGTCGGAACTCTCGGCTATGCCTCTTGCTGAACAGCGGCGCGTACGTCAAATGCCGTTTGAGCTTTGCAACGACGATGTTGGTCCTCGAGAACACGGTCTGGGCATCATTGTCCTTGTTCAGCGTCTCGTGCAACCGCCGGCGTCGTGCCATTTGCGCATGAGCATGGCCGGTGGAGAGCACGAGAACGATCCCCGCGAGAACCATGACTGGCACCGCGATGAACGGTTCAATCGTGAGGTCCAGCTCATCCCGTTTGACTGCTTTGGCCTGCGCCATCATCTCAGACTCTTGGAGCTGGTCATCTCAGGAGGAACGGCGTCAAAGATGTCTGGGACATCCTTATCCTTGGACCGAAGTTTAAAAGCATCGCAGTAGATTTTGCCCAGAGTGCCGTCTTCGATAGGTCTTTGAGATCTAATTCTATTACGGCCTGGCAGGTCAAGTGATGAAAATAGCCGGGGCATTAAAATTCTCGACTACCCTCATTTTGTATCAAAATACCAGCGCTACGCCGTCCTCAGAAGAGAAACACGTCCTAGAATGGACAGAGGATGAAACATAGTGTACCACTGGCTCTGATCGCGTGGTATCCTTGTCCATTCCGAGGAATGTGAGCTGCAACCGACAGGAATGTGGGGTTGAGGTCGAGGGCCAGCGTTTGGAATGTAAACGAGGTGCCGAGAAGGTACAGGTTTCTCATAACCAGGGAATTCTCGACGACTAATGGACAATATCCATGGAACAACATTGACAAGGTTATTAGTAAGCGAAAAGGGGCATATGAAGGACTAAATAAATGAAAACGGAAACCAGATCGAATCATCAGGGCGTCGATGAAAATTCCGTGAAAACAAACATAACGTTGGAGCGCAGAAGTGCCGAAACCGGGAAAGAATAGCTGGAAGTTGAAGTCTTGGGAGCTCTATGAGAATAGGTGTTCAGTCGCCTGATAGTCCCTCATAGCAATATTCCCCTAGACAAGGGGACAGAGAATGACTTGAGGGAACACGCTGACTAATGAACCGTACAGTTTCTCATGTTCTCCAGGCTTTTCAAAGGCACTTGCTGTTCGATTGTGGAGATAAAATATGTCGATTAGACAGTAAGGCCAGCCATAGCTCTCTTATACTACCCTCAGCATCGTACTTACGACGTTAAGTCAATCCATAATATCTGAACGGAGCAATCTATTATATCACTCGATTCATACCTTGTAACCACAAACCATACCGTAACCCGTAAACACATCCCAAATAAACCCAGGTAAAAGCAGAAAGCCGTTTTTTATCTTCGTCGAGACGCCAGAATAGGAGAGAGGACACCAGGTATCAGTCAGCTGGTGTCAAAGTCAGAAGCCTGCTCAGAGGGCAGCAAGAAGAGTGAAGAGCTTCCAAAAATGTCAGTGACGAACCTTGAAAAAGGCTCCAATAGAGATGTGCAAGAAAAGAAGCTGGAAACTAAAATTGTACGTCAAACAATACTGTAGGGGAGCGAAGTGTACGAATGTAAAAGATGAAGGACATGAAAGAAAGCATGAGCAGGGTAACTAAGCCTTCATAGTCTCTCCCTTCACACCGATTTCGTCCTCCTGGCTCAGGCTTCCGTAGCCAGTATCATTACTTCCGAGGCTATCGCGACGGCTCTTGCAGTCTTCGCGCTCTTGAATCTCGTTCCCAGCTTCTGACTTGGTGGCTCTCCTATGCTTGGATGTCATCCGCCTCTTCCTCTCATCCTTCTTGACCTGTTTCAGCTTTTCCTTCCGCTTTTGTGGGTCATCATGGACATCAATACCGACACTCTGGCACACAGACCTGCACTCCTCTTCGACCATATCAACCAGGTTAGAGGTTAATCCATAGAATGCAGGATTGTAGGAGTTACGGGCCCACTCCATAAGGTCTGAAGCCACACGTCTGTATTGTGGCGTGGGTTGGAAAGAGCTTGAATGCTTTCTGGTCGTAGTCGGCTTGTCATCCGCTTCATCATCGGCGGAAGATGCAGTGGATGCAGTGGATGACGCCCTCGAGGAAGAAGATGAAGGAGAAGAGGACGAAGACGAATCGGAGGAAGACGGAGAAAGGAGATCCTCGTGGGCGGCAATAACATGCAGCAAGTGGTAAACGGCCGCAAAGCCAAGAAGCGTTAGCTCCACGGGGTCGAGTGGAAGCTGGTTGAACCAGGTAATAGCTTTATGAACAGTGAAGGACGTGGGTAGCGACGTATCGTCCGTGGCCCTAGCTTTCAGAATCGCCGCAATCATGGCACAACGCACAGCTATCGAGATCTCCTCCCGAACGGACACAGGGATCGAAGAGTCTAAGAAGTTTGAAGCATGCTTCTGCTTGTCTTTCGCTGACGGCAGCGCATCGAGAACAGTTCCGATGTTTTGGATTCTGTCCTCCTCAAAGAAAACGGCTTTCATAACCAAAGCACGCGTGTATGCTGCGGACGGACGAGGAGCTACCCGGAGAGCCAAGTCGATTTCCCTCTTGAGGAGTTCGCGGCTCTTCTCTGCCGTAGGCCCGGCCGAACTAGCTTCGAAAGACCTGAGCAGTGCCTGCTGCAGGGTGTGGCTAGACCACCAAGCCGCAAGACTATCCAGGGAGGACTGAATGGCGGGATCCTCGGCGACAACATCAAGCAGGGCCTCATCGTCGTCTGCTGCTTCCTGTGTGGGTCGGTTCCAGGTCATGTTGGCGGCTCGCTGGATAATCGAGTCCAGCATGACATCTTCGCAGTTGATACTGAGCAAATCTGCCAAGTACGAAGGAAGAGCATCTGGATCACCTCTTTTTAGAGCGCGATTCATCTTCCGGGCCAACTCCCACTGGTATCCTGCCAAGAACCGGGCAACATCATTCGAGACACCGAATGTGTACGAGCCGGGATCTCCAACCCTCCACAGGAGAATGCGACAATGGAGGGCCTTCAGCATCATCCTCGCCGGACTGCGCGGTAGAGTACCTGCTGCAAAGATGGTGAGAACCAATCGGCTCTTGCTGATCTCTGCGTCACCGCCCGCAAGTTGAGCGTCGATGGCAATGTCCCAGGTCTTAACTCTGCCTTTCTCATCATCTTCCGTGATTCCAGTGATCGAGGAGTAGAGCTTCCAGCCAAGCAAGCATCTCAGACAGTATTCAAAGCAACGAGAGGTGACAGCGAACCATTCCAGGAAAAACCTATGGCGTGGTACACCAACTTGTTGAATGCTCGTTAACCATGCCTGCCGCCTAAAATTAAACGGTGACGACAATTCCGGACAGGGCTTCGACGGACTGAGCTGGCGTCTGGGCCGTGAGTTGAAGAGGTAAAGGAAGACCACGAAAGCACAGCCGACAACAAAGACAGCTGTCATCAAGAAGTGGAAAATCGCCCTCACATGCCATGAATTCCACGAGTTACTCAACATAGCGTGCATGTACCTGAAGGAGGGGAGCTCAGTCTGCTTCAGAAGATTAATGGGCACTGCCAGCAGTCCCTTCTCAGTTGACTCGGTCTTTTTCTCGGTGCTCATCCCTTCCAAGACCATCAAGCCGGCAAGGGCACCAAGCATGAACTTGTTGGGGAACCTGGAACGGCGGCGTCCGCTCCCGTCGGTGTATTCACTGTCGTTGTTCCGATACTGAAGGTAGGAGTCTGCATAGTGCCCCTGCTGAACAGACGATGCCCGCATCTTCTTGATATAGTCTGGGACCTTGATGAGCCCTTCCGGAGGGTAAAGACTTTTCGAGACGCTTTCGGTCGAGATCTCCTCGGCGTGCGAGAAAACGCTAGGCGATGAACCCGTCGCTGATTCCGTTGATACCGTGCAGTTGCTGGGGGAGGAAGCAGAGGCAACCGATGTAGCGTTCTGGTCGAGCACCTTGTCCAACTGGCGTAGCCTGTTCTTCAGAGCCATGTTCTCTTCATCAAGGCGCTTGTTACGGAGTTCCAGGTGGCGAATGTACTCCGTGGCTTTGGAAAGGATCGATGCCTTGTTGAGTTTGTTCGCTGGCGTCACCCCTTCCGCATCATCATCGTCGACGGAGGCTCCGTTGAGCTGTTTTGACACGGCACGCAAGCTGGGCACGCTGTCCCTCAGTTCAGCAATCTTCTCGTTCAGGTTTGCCCGATATCTCTTCTCGATGACGTTGTGCGAACGCTTCTTTCCAGGCATCTTCTTCGTCTCCCGTGGAGAATCCTCCGCGGTGGCCATCGAGCCGTCATCGTCGCTGGTCGACTTCCGCTTCCTATTCGCCGGAATTGTGGAATGAGGAGACATGCTTGTCGATTGTTGCTCAAAGCCAGGGCCTTGTCTGTAGCCAGACGAGCCGGATGACAAGGACATGCGTCCCCTCCCTTGACCCACAACAGGTTCAAAGGGGCGATCTAGGAAGGCGAACGTGCCTTTCGGCGAAAGATCCGGGGGACAGGCAACATTCTGCGAATTGACACGAGAGCTGGTGGGCATGTCGAAGGCGGAATCCGAAGGGCCATTCACGTGATCCGATATGGAGTTGAAGGCCTGCTCGTCCCATCTCATCCATTGACTCCAATCCTGGCCGAAATCATCTCTGGAGGAGTCGAGGAACTGCATCTCGTCTGACTGTGAATTGTTTCTCATCGTGTCGCGCAGAGGGGAGGACGGCTGGTTGTGCGCGCCGTCCGTGCTGGACGTGGCCATCATCGGCATGGAGGGCCTAGGCCGGGTCCTGTGAGATGTACAGTCAAGAAGAACCTGGGATTTACTCGAGCGATCGAAGCCACTGAATTGAATGTTTTTCCGCCACGCAGTTGGGGATTCACGATGAGGCTGATGCAGGCGCTGACGATACTTGAGGTATCCGGTTGCCTGGGCGCAGTGACTGACGTGACCTGGAGGAAGGCCCAAGACCTCCGGACCGGAGGGACCTCCAGATTCAAGTAAGGAGATCGGGTTGGTGATCGCCAAGAAGCTAGAGGGCTAGCTCGTGGGTGGTGGAGTCGGTTCAGAAACGGTCTTTGATATTTTGAGAACTGAGTGGATGGCCGGACCGGCGTGTGTGGCTGCGGTGAAAGTACGGAGCTGTGAAGGCAGGGAACTTTAAGAAAAGAATACGGAATGCCAGACTCAGAGACAAAAAAGAAAAAAAAAAATAGGCGCAACTTTGAATTTGTTGGTGCCGGGAGTTCCCCTTCAGGCACTGCCTTGACACTTTTTTGCCAGCGCGTCGAGAGCACGGCGCACGGTCCCGAGAAGTGTATAACCCGTGTCAAAGGGACAGGACCATGTCATCCACGCAGAGAGCAGACAGGCTGCACGAGAAGCGGCGCCCTCCGCCTCAGGGATGTTTGTGTGTCGCTGTCTTTGTCCGTTGCCATGTTGAGCGTTCTGCGGCTTCTGCCCGCCGGCCATCGTATGATCGCGGCATATGGCTTTTCCGGCAAGCCGACGTCTCCGTATTGGTATTACAGCTTATCCCCCGCAGCATCAGCGGCTGCGATGCCGGGAGATACCGGTACCGTACGCCGGACGGTCCACGCCGTCAACTCGTTTCGATGCTCCGCGTCCAACATCCTCGTCCAAGCTCCAGGCCCGGCCATCGTCTCGATACAGCGCCCTCATGAAACACAGCTGGCTCCCCCTTCACTGCTTATTTTACGTATTATCCTACTGGCTTCAGCAGGGATCACTTGTTCATCATCGCATGCAAGGGCAGGTTCGCATGTGTTTTCCACTTCGAGTGTTCTTCTCACGCTCTCCACCATCTATCTCGCCTCTTCAGCCTTCAGCACCAATTGTCGAGCAGTGCTCTGCTTTGTCTGTGCTGCTGCTTCAGTCTCAACCCTATATCTACCCGTCTCTCTTCATGTGAGCCGTCAAAACTGCTCTCCTCGACCGGGACCTCATGTCTGCGCTTGGGTGTGGCGGAGCACAACCTGACTGTGCCCCTCTCTTACCCGTTACACCTGACATTCCATGGGCAGCCTATGGCCTTGAAACCAGAGGAAATTTTCTCCGATTATGGATCCTTCTCCCCGAGAATATCCCAGGCATCGGGCGGCTCCGTCTGCACCGCCTGGCATGCTGCCCTGCCGCGCGCTGCCAGACATTTCTTACTTGGTTCACTAGCTTCCCCATTGCCATGCCTGCTTCAGCCTTCTGTTGCCCGTCATAGCTCCTGCAGAAAGTTTCTAGAGCATAATTTGACGCACCTGTTATTTTGACAGCTTACGGGGCTGTCTTTCCAGTCTCCATCCGCTATATATTGCCGACGTCACCTGCCGTTGCAAACAGCTTCTACGACGGCTGAAAGCCTGAAACTCGATGGACACAGTTGGTTTCTTGTGACGGTCTCTGGCTCTCTCTCTCATACACGGCAGCGTCCGTTGCATGCCTTCATCAAACTCCGATTTGCTTGCTGTCCAATAGCCTATGCGCCCTGGCAACACATTTTTCCGGCAGCCGTTACACCCTGGCAAGGTAATACTAACACAGCGCTGCATGCTAACGGCGATGCAGGTAGTTTATCAAGTCTTCATCTCGTAACTGTGAGAGGATCAGCTAATTGGCGTGCTTGTGTCCGTCAAGGTAACTCGCAATTTGTCTGATAATAGCTCTTCATGCCCAACAGAAGTACAGCAGGATATTTGCTCACTAAAACAAACGGGTGTAATTCAGGTTTGTATCCGCGGTGCCTCCAACTTACCATTGCAGCTTTTTACTGTATGTGTCACGTCAGACAATTCGAGTTCAAATCGGAATGCGCCTCGTTACACGCACACTGAAAAGTAGATAAAATATAAAAGGGCACTTAAAATCATTACAACCTGGTGTCGATCTCTGCACTTGTCATTAGGACCTTTCGACTCTGGACAGCTGACCTGTGTGACGTTCTGCTTTACTGCATATTCTTTCGAAAAGAGCTAATCAGTACCACTATTCAAGTTTGAATATCCCTTTCGATATACGCCCCCTCAACGATCGTTTGGGAGCACTGACTACTCCTGTATCCCCACAAAGTACCGCACGACCCGTACTTCCCAAACCTGCCTCCACATCCTATTTCCAATAGCCCAACCACGGGTCAAACTTAGGGGCGCTATGCCATTGATCCCAAGGGGTCACAAAGACATGGAGAAGGGAGAGCTAGGCCTCATATAACAGTGCGCACTCATCACTAAGTTTTCGTCAAAAAAACACCACTATCGATTGCAAATAGACGCCATGGCGTCTTCTCTTATAGTCAAGCAGTATTTGTTGTCCCACGCCAAGAATAATATATAAAGTACCTAAGTTGCAAACAAAAACCTGCAGGACTAGAGGCGATTGCAACAATCATGACTCATAGCACAGCCTTCTCTTTTACCATGTTCTATCATACCTAACCTACTATCCAGCGTCGGGGATCCCGTTCCCGTTCCCGTCCCTGTTTGCTGTCCCGCTCCGATCTTAGCAGGACGGGAAAAATCCCAAATCCCGACGGGATTTTTCGCAACCTCTTATTAATTCTATCCCGCCCCGCGATGAAAACTTCTCTTAAGTGCATAGGAATGCGTGAATCATACAAGCTGTCTGTTCTACTTACTTTTTGTTACCTGGCCTATTAGAATTTCATCGAAGAAAAAAAAAACCCCATTCGACTCTCTTTCTCTCCCTCCTCTCTCTCTCTCAGTCCCGACTTGGGATTTGGGAAATTCCCGCCCATGGGATCCGTCCATTTCCTCGGTTCTGGGGGACTTTTCGAAACCCAACCCGACCCAAGCATTGGAACCAGTGACCGCCGCCGCCGGGCTTACACTGCCCAGCCTAGGTACCTACCTACCTACCTAACCTACCCGGGATCTCTTAGTACAGCATGCATATAGGCATATAGACGGTAGTGGGAGAATTTCACTGCAATTTGTGTCCTAAGATAGGAAATTTCGAAATTCGGGGAAATCCCCAAATTCCCGTCGGGACGGGATTTATTTCCCAGGGCGGGGCGGGAATTCGGGATGGGAGGAGGATAAGGCCGCCTACCTACCTAACATGTCTGTCTGCATAGGTAGGTAGTGAGATTGGAAGAGGGAGCGGGCTACCTATATGAGGTTAGTAGGTAGGTACTGGACCTTCTTCTTCTTCGTCCTCCTTGTATATAATTTTACATTCATTTTGTTCTGCTCCCACTATCGTCATCTTCGAATGCAAAGTATCTTGTATTTCATCTCTTATCATAGCTTACAGAGATATTTATCCATCGAGCGCTGAATCGATCTGAGTTGAGGACTGAGGTACTGTATGCACGTGTGCGTATGTATGTACATGTACCTATGTATTCCAAGTACCTAGGTATCACTGTTGTATTGAAACCCCTTCCTCAGGGTGAGAAATATAAAAACATTATCATCATTCATCGCCATCCCATCCCATCACCCCCAAACAAATCCCATACATATACCTGATATGTACTTCGTAGGCATACATTCACGACACAACCCCCAACCCCCTCTCAATCCCCTCAACCTCCCTCATCTCCTTCCCCCTGACCCTCCCCTTAACCCCCTCCCCGGCCTCCTCATACGGCGTCCTCGGCCTCAACTTCTCCTCCCCCTCCCCCTTCTGCCCAACAAGCCCCGCCTCCCTCGCCGAATACACACTCACGGCGTACTTCACCGCCGCGATCCCGCTCTTCACCGCCGCCTCCGCGAGGGCCGCATGGCGATGTACCTCCATCGCCTGGTCCACCTTCCCCGACGTGTACAGATCGTAGATCCGGGACACGGTCTTGGGGAAGATATTCGCGAAGGCGGCGATGCAGCCCGCTGATCCGACGGAGAGACCAGCGACCAGGAAATCGGATTGGCCGCCGAAGATGGCGAATTCAGAGGGGGAGGGGAAGGTGGCGGCGAGACGGGTGATCTTGCCGACGGAGGCGCAGGTGAGTTTGACGCCGACGACGTTGCTTTTCCCATCGTCGTTGGTCTTATTGCTGGCGGCGTTGGCGGCTGCGGAGTCGCGGACGATGGCGGTGATGGTGTCCGAGTCGATGTCGACGCCGTTGCACACGCCGGGGAAGTTGTAGATGACGACGGGGAGGGGGGCCTCGCGCGCCACGTCGGCGAAGAACCTTTTGACCACGGAGACCGTGGTCGCTTTGCCGAAATACGCGGGCGGGAGGACGAGGAGGTAATTCGCCCCCGCGGCGGCAGCATCACGGGCCAGCTCGAGCGTCTGCTTGGTCGAGTGCGCGCCGACGCCGGCCATCAGGGGGAAGTCGGGTCCCACGGCCTCGCGGGCGGCGGCGATGAGCTGGGCGCGCTCTTCCCGCGTGAGCAGGAAGGCTTCGGCGTTGGTGCCAAGGATGACGAGGCCCGCGAGACCGGTGCGGGAGAGGTAGGAGAGGTATTTCTTCTGTGACTCGAGGTCGAGGGTATCGGTCGCGGGGTCGAAGAAGGTCACGGCGGGACACCACACGCCGGGGCGGGGGACGCGGGGTTGTGGGGTGGTTGCGGGGAGGGAGCCCATGGTCGATCGCAGGTTAGTGGTCAGGGTGGATCCTATATGGTTGTCCAGTGTACGGAGGGCAGAGCAGGAAGGCAGAAGCGTACAGATACAGATGCAGATAGATCTTCCACGGGTCTACAGCAGACGGGAGCCATGTATATAGTCTGGACGGCAGCCGGGGCCGAAGGAAAAGAATCCGATGTCGAGGCCGTCCGGAGATGCGCCGATCTCGACGGTTGGATCTGATGCCGGCCGAGGGACATGCTCTCCGTCGGCTCGGCCGTGAAGAGCCCGAGAGGTCAGGCCCGAGAACGGGAGTTGTGACGTAAACGGGGACTTTTGGTAAATATCTTGTGATTGTTCTGAAGTCTGACCCTTTGAGGGATGGGGTAACTTTTTGAAGGATGGAGTGCAACGTCAAGACCTACAGGCGTGTCCACATCGCGGCTAAAGTTCAATCCCATGGCCGTTTCTGCTGTCGCATGTACATCCGAGCGGAGAACAGAACACATTCAATCGAAGAAGTGGTATCACTAAGCAGACCTTTCTACGAGGTCGCGGTTTCAAGTAAGTACATGCAATCATGGAAGCTTGCGGCATGCCAGAGTATGCAGGTATAGTACATGCGTACTGTCCTGTGGGATTACCATCTACAGCCAAGTTAGACGCCGCTCATTCGACAGATTCCACAAGAGATGTGGACTTACCCGAAATTCTCCGTGTGCAGCCACACCCGGCGCGCAGTGTCCTGGCTGTTGAAAGCGCCAACCTGCGCAGCCGCAGCCGCGTTCCGGACGTCGTAAAGCATGGAAGCTGGTCCGCAAGCTAGTAGTACTATTAGCGTGCTATCTATCGGAAAAGCAGCCGAACGGGAATGCTCACCTGTAATAGCGAGTGGACGCGTATCCTCCTTAGTGGCCGCCTGGATAATCGCTGGCAGATCGGGTCGCTTGCCCGTGGGGTAGATAGAGATCACGTCGCTGCCCTGCGCAGAGCCGCTGACGTTGGCCGACTTATCAGGGTCTCCGGCCTGGCCCTCGGCGCTTCGTGCCTGGTCCGGTTGGGTGACGTAGATAGAAATCTGCAGGAATCCAGGGAATCGCTGTAATAAGATGCTGGAAACCTGTTCTTGGAACCACGCAATCGACTCTGCCATCATCGTTAGCTCCGAGAACGTACGCAGTTATGGCATCTAGACATATCCATTCTTACCATATTTCCGCACGACCCAGACGACTTGGAGAGAAAGCACCGGATCGGCCACACCCTCCTCTGCCCCTTTTGCGAGAGCCTTTTCTTGAGGAACTCTGCGCACGAGGGTTTCCAGGATAGGGAGAATGGTACCTCCTCCTGAGCCGCCCGCAATCACAAAGAACCTATCATAGCTCTCAAAAGCCGCTGAATCTATGCCGCTGCCATATGGGCCATCGAGCAGCACGGGAAGGGACGCCCCGGGCGATGTTTTGGCAAACTCTTGTATGCGCTTCGTGATGCCGCCCTTTGGACGGACATAGAATACGATCTCGTTCACACCGACGCTGTCTTTGCCCGCACGAGGAAGCGAGCAGATTGAGAAGGGATGCATTGTCAAGACGTTCGGCAGCCCCAGGGCGGTACTCATGAACCGCACGAATATGTGCTGGCCGGGCTTCCAGGTGATGTGCGTGGGAATGCGTACCCGGACGATGCCATCCGCTTGGAGCTCGAAAGTCGCACGGTGGTCGAATCCGTTCAACAGGTATGTCTGGACCGCCGATCCGACCAGAGAGAGACCGTAGACTATGACCATCGCGATAAAATAGTCCCTTGGAAGCATCAGTATCAGAAACTTTCTGCCGGAGCAGACCGCAATCGACATACCAGGAAGTCAACCGGAAATCGCAGTGGAGGAAAAAGAATACAAGGAACAGAGCGGCCGCTATGTAATGGAAAGCCCTGAAGGTCTCATAGAACCGATTTCTGCGCAGTCATTCTGTCAGCTCGCAGACGGTGGAACGTCACAGAGTTCGGTTCGGCCAACCTGATAGGTCCAATGGACATGAAATTGAGCCATGCTTGCGGGATGAGGGCGGCTACGCCGGTCCAGTAGACAACGTCTGTATTCCACTCCTCAACCATATCACTGCCTAAGTCAGACATGGACGTCATGACTCAGATGGATGGGTTGAACTCACTGCTTGACCTGTATATGGTAGACGATAAAGGGGAACGTGTGGATCAGGGCGAGGACAAACATCAGCCAGCTCGACCACCGATGGAACACCTGCAGCCGTTCATGCGATATTCCTGTCACGACAGTGAACCAGTTCCATTTTGCGGCTGACGCACTTTGCGTTGGTCAGCACAGCACCAGGAGAGGCGGGAGAAGGGAGCATACACTGTAAACGGCATCAACGCCACGGCCATCCAGCCGGTACGAGTCGCGATGGGCGGCGAGCTCCCATAGTTATTGCCGTCTCTTGGCCAGTAATAAGGTTTCGGGCCCAGAGTCAGGCCTGGTCATGTCAATTGCCCGTTTCTGCATCCGGGACGGACGGGTGACACACCTGCAAAATACACCCAGGCGGCACAGCCAAGGAGGATGAGACCGAATGCGGGGGAGTACCATCCGATCCGCTTGATCGCAAACTCACGGTAGGTGAAGTAGCGGACGACGGCCAGCGGGAGATCCACCAGCTTGTTGGATTTGGCGTTCCTCCGGCTCCTCATTCGCGGCGACAGATAGAAGAGATGGAAGAGATGGGCGAAGGTGAAGCACGCGATGAGCACGATGAGGAAGTACACCGTTGCATATCCATAGTCGTAATCGGCCGTGTACCTGTTATCAACGTAAAAGTCCGTCAGCCACGTCCCTGTCGGTCATTCACAGCGAGACTCGAGCATACCAGTATCTCCATTTCTGAGACCTCCATGCGCACTTCTCCGGTGAGAGCTTGCACATGTCCATGCGGGACGAGTGCAGCATCACCGGCTGATCAAGACCGGGGAGCCCCATGGTGACGGGAGCAATGACCAGCAGAAATTCCTTGCTCTTGACTTTGTCCTCACAGTATGTAGCTTATCGACCTCATGCAGAGTGGACTGTAGTGGGCAACGTCGAGATGGTAGAGGAAATGTTGAGAAAGGAATTCGAAGTGAATGATGGTCGCCGAGGGACCAGCAGGATTAAATAAAAGAGTGAAGTCAAAAAGAAGGAGTGTGCACAGATGCACAGTAATTTTTTTTAATTAAGGAAAGAGAAAAGGAAAACAAGAGGAAAATGAGAGCATAACGGCTCATTCTGCCTCTCGATCTAGCAGTCCAGTATGGTTAGCAGCGGGACTGCCGCGAGAAACTCCACGGCGTGGCGCTCTGTAGAACGCAGTCACAGGTTACACTACGGTCTTACGCACCGTGCCGACCTTGGAAACGGCCCGGGACAATAACTTAGCGCCCGAGCAGAACAAAACCCCCGATTCGAGACAGCGGGGTGTTCCTCGCGCCCAGCACGTTGTCTCGTGTCTGCAGCAAATCACGCCTGCCACGATGGTCAGTGGGTTGTGCTTCCGCGCGTTGGCCAGACTTGCGCGGGTTTGCGCGCATTATGAGGGGGTTTCCGCTGGCGGACCGCCCTACCATTGGCGGGAGATCGAAGATCGCTGGCAGGGGAAAAAGCTTGGGGGCTCCGCTCCGGGGCTGCAGCGATATCGAGATGGGGGCCATGTGGATGGCCCTGACAGGGAAGCAAGAACTTTGATGACAGGCGCCAGGAATCATGTCATGCAAGCCCCGTGTGACAGGCCGTATAGCGTCCCAGGAATAATAATGCCGGCCCGCCAGCGTGCCAGCTTGAGAAGATTTTCTCCTGCCAGATGATCTGAGATCAGGATAAGAAACGTGGGTGTGGAGCCTGATGGATGACTAAGCGGGCATGCAGCTGGACGGACCGTCCAACGTGGTGCATGTGGTACCTGTTTGCGGAAGGGGGAGGAACCTTACAAGAAAAAAAAAAGGAAAAAGAAAAGATCATTGTAGAAGGAGGCAATACTTGCATATGTTCTCGCGCTTGGACCGGATCTGTATGCAAACACCACATACTACGAGTTTATCCCGAACACCTGCAGCTAGATAGGATAACCGCAAGCAGACCGCTGCAGAACCAAACCACGTGAAGTCGTGGATCACCGGAGGAGGTTAGTAAAGTATAAATGGTGACAGGCAGGGACTTTGCCGGAAATGGATCTATCGTCCATGGATATCCACAATCTAACTTGCAGAAGTATATAATCTCAAGTCCCTTATACATTTTCATGTCCCTCGATCAGTTTCCTTTCGAATACTCGACTTAATCAACGAATATCCGCATATCATCACTCGTACCACTGTTCCATCCACGAGTTGAGTCAGCACAATACCCTAACTAGTTATCCCCCGTCTCACAACTATTCGCTAGACGACATTCTCTCAGCTGATACCAGGGGCACGTGGTCAACTCCCCGACTCGTATACGTATATCTTTGTAACTACTACCCTAATCACTAGACAAACCTGTAAAACATGTGGCCACTTAAGCTCTCCTACTGTGTAGTGTGCTATATTATCTCGTTCCTACATATTCTTTACATGCTTTCATGAAACACTCCACGGATTTGGGGACCATCCATTCCCATCCAATTATTTCTTTGCAGCGTTTATGCGCAGGTTAGCAAGCGCGTCGTCGTATCACTGAGTCACACAGTTAGCAGCGATGGTAGTAAAAATTAGCCGCCGGTGCTCCAATACTCATAAGCACTACCTACCTGATGTAGGTAATGGATTTGACTCTTTGTATTGTCTCACGGGACGAACGAGAACAACACTACGATAGGAACTTCTGCCAAGTGTTGGTCCTAGTTCATGCACAGCATGCATAATCCAAGGTACCACGTGACAGAAGGGGATTTTATGTACGATGGGAAAAGTGCAAAAGTTTTGTCCTAAGTAAGGTCTATTTGCTTCCAATTCCTTAGCCAGTTCCGGAGTAAGATAGCATAGGGCAGCCTGTGATCTGAAGTTTTCAGAGAAGGAAAACAGATCTGTTGTTTTGAGAGATCTCTCGGACTGAGTTTCAGGGTTCGCGTTCAGATCTAGAATGCCAAAGAACATGATTGAAGGCTTAGCATGGTTCTCAAAGACCTCAGAAGAAATAAATTCCCAACATCCTGATACCGGTAACATCCTCTTCATTTTTATATATATCCTATCCCGAGCCACCTGGGCTTGAACTTCAACTGAGTCGGTGTCCTATGCTAACCGTTGCTTCAATGGAATATAATAGAGTCGCTATCTAGGCGGGTACTCAATTTCAAAGATTGACCATGAACTCTCTCTGTATTTCGAGGCCCTGGGAAGGGAACAAAAGCGCGGTACGTACTGCCAAAGATTCATTCTCCACGATGGAGTGTGTGCGAGGATAATCCACGATTTATTTCCCTAGAGAGGAATGACATTCCTTAAGGGTGTTATGAGATGCGAATGTATCGAGATGAGGTCCATATACTACTGGTAGGTGACTGGCCGGACAGCAGGCCATGCTATGCAGTGAGGTTACAAGCGGCAGAAAAGGATACCCAACATCTATATAAGCTGCGTTATACCGTACGCCATGTCATAGTGGCTGGACATGAAGCCTGAATCGGTTCCATCGCCGCATGAAATCAAGATGCCGCGACGAATACGACGAACCGGGGCATGGAGCTTCTAGGTTCAACAAAGTTCAGGACTTTATGCTTCTAGAGACCCGCTCTACTTAAAGGATGTAATCTCGAGGGGCACTCTGAGCCTTGCTTATAGCTAGGCTATCTGTATTCAGGAGCAATGTGAAAAGTCGAAATATAGACACTTGATCTGGGAACTGTCGGATTCGCTGGGGAGCGGAGCACTGAAAGCTCCTATATGAACTGAGATCATGCTGGCGGGCTTTAACTGTTTCTGAGTATAGGACCGAATCTGAGAGCTACGATGTTTATTCAGAAAAAGATAGACCCACAGATGGTCTTTTAAGGAATAATGCATTCACGATGGATCCAGGCTTGGTATCTCTTCAAGTATTCTGAAGGGAACGTATATCAAAACATGACATCAAAACAAGATTATCAGCTCACCTATTTGCATGAGCCATTGCAATCCTTCTTTGACAAGAAGACCTGCTCAAGTGAGGCATCGGATCACAACAGCCGCCCGGATTAACTCACCTCAAGTGTTTCCTATTTGTCCTTTTGCTTTGTTGTTGTTGCTGAATGAAAGTCGCGCTAGCGCGTTTTCTCCCTCTGAGGAAATCAGCCATATCATCTGTTCACCAGCCCTCACTCTTGAATGAACACAGCACCAGCAGATCTGGATCGCACCTCTGTTTCCCACGAAGATCTGTGGGTTCTTTCGTCAATTTCAGTGCAGCACGCGTCTCGTGAGGCACACAAGGTAACGATATTGGAATGTGTTTGGTTTCTCGCCCGCTGCTGACTTCATTGCTTAGTCGTCAGGATGGCACCCGCGACCAGAGCCTCGAGGAAGGGCCCCAAGGTCACCCCCAAGATGATGCAAGAGGTCGTCGACCATCCAAGGGAGGACATTCCGTACTTTAACTGCGAGCCTCTCAACCGGAACATTTACCCTGCTAGTAAGTTTATCGTTTCCTACGGGATAACACAACATGGAGTCACCGGGTGGTGAGGCAAATATCCAGGAACCTGGGCGTGTCGAAGCCTCAAGTCCTAAAGGGATAGACACTGATAAGCTTCTCAGAGTACGCTAGACCGGTTGCGCCAGTGCCCGACTGCGCATATCTCCAGAACGCCAAGAGGGCTCTTTCCGAGTCCTCTGTCGAACCCGAATCTGGGTCTGAGGAAGAGCGTGAGATTGAAGCCGTAAGTACCTGTCCACAGGACCTGGTATCGCTGAATCACTTATTGACCGTGAAACCTTCAGAACATCAATTACACGTTGAACGCTCAGGGGGTCCTCCCGGCTGCTGCCCAGGCCACCCCGGAGCAGTCGAACGGATCAATTCGTGCCAACAAAAGGGTCAAGGTCGAAGGAGGCCGCCCTGCGGTTTCCAAGAAAGTCAAGGCGGATATGGATTCTGACGACGAACTCCTCTGGCGCCTTAAGCTTGCCAAGTGGACCGAAAAGGAGATCCACGCTCGCTTCCTCGCAGAGGGACGCATCGGATACTGCCAAAAGACCATCGGAACGCGCTACTGTCGCCAGAAGAAAGTCATGAAGGAACACATGGACCAGCTCCTCGAGGAAGGCAAAGCTGACTGGCACGAGGGCGACGTGAGTAGCTGACCCTTTATACCTGCACGCATGACAATTACTCTTCTCAATAGATCCAGCAACAGAATGTGAAATGCCAGTTCTAACTCCAAAACAGGACAACGCACTCAGACAAGCTGTCATGAAGGCCGATGAACAGATCCAGAAGATGCTTCAGCAGATCGAGAAGAGGAAGTGGGAGCTCGTCTCCGAACACCTGAAGGAGCTGAAGCCCGTCACCAACTACTCTAGCAAAGCGTGCCGCAACCGTTGGGAGGCGCACATGAACGGAACTGCCACCATCCCCCTTGAGCATCGTCCGAACCCTGACGAGCAGACCGTCCGCAACATCCAGACTCGTCGTGCAGAGGAGGCTCTGATCCGGGAGCTCGAGAGGATGCCGAGGTGAATGCCCCAGGCATATCACAACATCGCAATCCCCTGCTTTCAGAGACAATGGTCATCGCGTCTGCGGCTATCCACTGCAAATTGTCAGATACGAATGGTGTCTATCATCTCAGAAGAAAATAGGAAACTGAACAAAAAATTGGAAAAAGTGGAAAATCTACAAAAAATCGGTGATATGGATATGGAATGATTGGAGGATCTGGAAAGACGGGGTTTGAACATCGTGAGCGCTCATCCCCGCGGGGATGTTATTGGTAGCCCTGCGAGACCAGAGAGCAGAGAAATGCAGACGTTGATTTGATTATGCTTGTCCGTAGTACGACTTGGCCAGACCCACGAATTTGTACCGTCGTCGTAGCTCTGTGGAGGACATCCATGCTCCTGTGGTTTTCTCGCAGTTACACCAGCGGCTAGATGCAGAAGTACGCAGCGATGCAGCATCCTATCGCTGTGTCCAGGGCCTCGATGCCTGCAGACCACGTCTCTCCCTCCACTCGTCAGGGCCAAATCACATGATGTCCCCTCCGCTAGATATCAGGCTGCATCCCACCCATCTCGCCTTCTCTTCTTCTCCCTCCTCACGCTTCTCAGAGTCGGCAAATCCACGGCGCGCGAGAGTCTGATTTGCAGATTCCCGTGCGCAGAGTCTCTTCCAGGTTTGGCTCTCCTTCTCTGTCTGGCCCCCCGTTCGAGGCTTACGACTGCCAGAAGAGTTATATCTGGAGAGGCTTCCAAGGCTCCCACATGCTACATGCGTGATCAAGCAGCGTCACCCTTCCCCGGCAAACCCGCACGCTCTTTTTAACCCCAGGGTTCTTCTGCCGCTCCTTTTGCCTTCGCGTTCCCAATCCGCTCGTTGATCTTCGGCAATTGTTCTTCTATCTTGACAGCGACGGGATGTTCAAACGCTCTTTTGCTTCAAAGGATCGGGCGGGCAAGACCGTCAAGCCGTCCAAGAAGACCTATCGCGAGCGTGCGAAGGTGATGATGCAGGAAAAACTAGACAGCCCGCCGGTGGGAAGGTGAGTCTTCGACTTCTATGGTCGATATTTAAAGATAATATTGGCTGACGACCTGACAGCCCTCTCACCAGCCCCATAGTCACAATGGTTGTGGGTTGTGAGCAGCGTATTTTCGCTGCTCATGAGGATGTCCTGTCTCGTTCCCCCTTCTTCCGTGCCGCGCTGAAGGGCCAGTTCTTAGAAGCCAGCACGAAGCAGGTGGTCCTGCCTGACGAGTTGGTCTTCTACATTCTTCGTAGTCATGACCTTGGCTGACGACGTAACAGAGAACCTGAGACCCTGTCCTGTGTCCTCGAGTATCTCTACAAGGGCGACTACTCTCCCCGCTTGTTGCACAACAAGCGCCGAAACTCTTGGGAACTCGAGGGCGCCCGGGATGCACATAAAACTGGTGGCCGCGGATCCAGCCAAGCCATAATGTTTCACACTGGCATCGGCAAAGTAGTCCTTCGGGACACCGTCGTGTACTGCGCTGCCGAGAGGTACGGCCTGGACGAGCTCAAGCGTCTTGCTCTCCGGAAGCAAGGCCTTCAGAGTGGAATCCCTGTCGACGTGATCTTACGATCCGCTCGGTATGCCTACGACAACACGCCGGATACAGAGTCGCGGCTCCGCGCTCATTACCTAGCTCTGATCATCAGAAGTCGCAAGACTTTCAAGAGGAGCGGAACCATGCAGATGGAGATGGAGGCCGGTGGCAAATTGTTTTTCGATCTGTTCGTTGCGATGTGCAACCACATGGATGATATTATGGAGATCAGGTATTTTCTTAACTTTTATGATGATCTATTTAAATTTACATCACGCAGGGAGCTTACTGTTTATCTTCAGTAGGAAAAACCGATCGCCCAAAGTCATCTAATCTACGTATTTGAGCGAAGCTCGACGGATCGAACGGCTCGGAGTTCTAATCGGAACAGGGAGTATCTAAACCAGAATGGCAGGATTAAAGCGAACTCACCGAGCTAGAAATTGCTTTTGCAGCGAAGCAACGTCTCTTCTCCCGAGGTTGGCCGCCAATTTTGGTTTAGGAAAACCCCCGCCTATTCTTTTTAATATACCCCCTGACGTATACCAATTTGCCTACTCGTGTTTACCAGAGTCCTCAGAGAGGATCACAGTCCACGTCTGCGACGTCTCTCGCAACATTTGCTTTTGAGTTTTTGAATCATCGACATTTGCAACGTGCATTCCGCCTTCTGCGCGCCTTGACGTGGAGGTGTCTTTGTATGATACTTCCCGGCTGCGAGAACCTCGTGATGGTCTAGGATAGCAATAGGAATTGAGAGATTCGGCCACCTCACTATTTTTCCATTCCCTTCCTATACATGCCAAGGGGCGGGCGTAGAGTCTTCACATAACAGTCACTGCATTCAGGTCGACCTCATTGCGGTTTTGCCCGGCCTGACTCTGTCATAACAGTTACCGAGTCCTTCCTGTCTCCGTGACCATATTACCCTATCGACATATTCGATCTATGTATCTCACTGCAGTAAAAGATCCGGTTTCCCCTGCGAGATATCTACTTATCAGTCTGTTTACAACTAGCATCACTTCTCTTTCAAATATTTCACTTCGTTGCGTTACCAGTTTCCTCCACTAGTCTGACGGTCGGGGTCAGTGCTATACAGTGAACAGCCACTAACAGGCTTCGTCCGCTTTCATCATCTCACTGAAACCTTCAATCAGATTTCATTGACCACTTACGAGACATTCTTTCGTAACGCACAAAGTTGACTTTCTCTGAGACATTATCTCTGGAAACAAGTTTACCTTTTCTCCTTCCCTACCCTCGAATCTATACGAGAACTTACCAGTTCTTCATTCAATTACAAAATCCTATTCTTAATCGCTTCTCGGCACAACATACCTACTTATGTCTTCTTTAGCGGCGCATATTTACGGAAGAACAACTCTCATACAATGGCACCAAGGATTAGAAAGGAGCTGAAGCCCATTGACCGTACCCGGAACCTTCAAGCGGGAGAAAGCTTCATCGTACAATACAAGGGCATTGATAATAGAAAGGATCTCTGGCTTGGGATTATATTCCCCGAATCCTTGATGCCAAAACCGCTCCTGATCAGGTCTCACAAAAGCTCAAAACCCGAGACCGGGGACTGGAACGTTCCTATGGAGGAACGTGTTCACGGCGTATACATGCCCGGAAAGAACACCTAGTAAGTGGCATTGAACAGATATCCATCTTGTACGGTTCTAACTCACTACAGTCAATGGGTCCAAAAGAAGAACATGTTCCGGGTTGAAGCAACGCCGCCTAGCCTCCTCGCATGTGACGTCCGCTCGGACTCGAAGACCTTTCTCACCCTTCACAGGCTGGCAAGGAAGAATATGAAGGCTGATTATTGGTTCAGGATGGCTGCTGAGGAGAGGAAGGTCAAAGGGTATCTGGATAGAACGCCTAGATTGGTCTTCCCGCCGAAGAAAAGTGTTGAGCCGGACGGAAGTGTCTCGGATCCTCTCGTCAAGAGCCCTCAAAAACAGCTGCCAGACTCCAGGCTCGACGGACCAGCACAGAAAAGACCACGGCTTGAAGGTAACCCAGAGGGCCTGCAGCATGAAGGGCGCAGTTCTGACCCCTCTAACTCCAGTCTTGAATGCGGCCACCGGGCCGTTTGAAGAAAGCCCTTCAAGCCCGTTCCGTGGGGCCCGCAGCCCTGATTCCCCTGGTCCAGTTATGAATGACACTATCGATAACGAACTCTTTGTCCCTGTTAATCCCCAGATTAACCTTGACGCTCCCGACAAGAGCTTCGCTGAGAAGCCGATACCAAAGCGAAAGGTGTACGCATCCGCGGCCACACAAACTACACTTGAATCTGCTCACAGGTTAGTACTATGTACTCTGAAAAAACGGAAGCATCAGATATTACTTCATTCGATACTGTGCTGACATGATTACTCATGTAGTAACCTGTCGGAAGACATCCTCGTTGATATCTACATCGGCTCCGGCATCGACCAGAGTGTCTTCCAGCTCACGCGAGGGACATTCCTCAAGTGTTCAGTCCTCAAAAATACTACCTCATCGACGGAGAACATCCCTTCGTGTTCCATCCCCACCTTTACAAACTGCGGGCCTCAGAATTCGAGCCTATCCATTCCTTCCTCGCCACGGGCGAGTACAATCCCAGACTCATCGACGTCAAGGAGACCATCAAGCCCGGTGAAGACCACTCCATCGTCGGAGACCAGTTCGCATTCGGATGGAAGTTCGCACTCGAGAACATCAAGACCCTAGAGGACCTGGGCGCCCAGGTCCTCCGCTTCGGCAAGGCGTACCTCCACGCGAAGGTCTTCAATCTCCCCGTCCTGCAGGGCCTGACACTCTGGAAACTGCAAGTCGCGTGGAACTCGTACCCGGGCCTGCAGCATCTGGGACCGATCCTCGAGTGCGCCAGGTTCCTCTTCGAGGAGATGAAGGAATTCCCCGATCTTTTCCGCAACGACGCAGCTTCGGATCCCATGCAGAATTGGATTGTGGGGTTCCTGGCTGACACCATGGATTTCTGTTTTTATCGCTACTCGGAGCAGCTCTGGGATACGCTGCGCGATAACTGTGCGCTGCAGGCTGCGGTGTTCAAGCGGCGCGCGGAGAACCTGGCCAAGAATCCGGGGAGATACCTCCCAAAGGATCAGTTGATTCTGGTTCGTGAGCGCAGTGGCACGCCTGGAGCAGTAGCTTGACCATGTCTACTTTTCATGATAATTTTGAGGGTATGGGCGGCCGCCTGGAGAAGCGTACTTGACGAGGACATGTTCTTCTAGGCTTGATATCTGGGATTTCTTGGTTTTGATCTTTAGGTTATGTACCTAAATTATTCGGGGAGATTGGCATTTAAACAATCAGTATTGGATGAATAGCATTTATCTCAAATATGGATGTTATCTAGCTTTTAATAATAATCTTCATTCTAGTATTAATGAATCTTTTACTTTGGTCTCAAAAGAGATTGTAGGTTCTCCGGACATGCGGTGTTCTGATAAATGCGTAAAATGATCAATGCTTTAGTACAGACCAGACATCTATAAAGCCATGCTCGAAAATCAACGTCAAATTAAATTTACAGCCGCCAAATTCTGTTTTCTAACACTGGCACTGTGCAGACATTCCAGTGTCGTTGCGGCGGCGGGAGATCGACTCTAGGTTGCGGAGCGGAAGCGAACCACATGGGGAGCTTCAGCGACAAGGACACCTCTCCACATCTAACCTCGACGTCCAGAGCTCCCTTTGCCTGCGCGCAGCAGCAACAGCCACGACAAACCGGAGCCTCTGGTGCGCGTGACGCCCTGGAGCTGTCTCCTTCAGATCTTCCGTTCTATCCACCCATGCGCACTGTCCTCTAATCGCCTCTGAGACTCATACGATCCGACCCGATCCAGCTCCGCCGAACACCGCATCGCCGCTCAACAACAACCACCACCTTACGACCACCACACCGAACCGCCCACCATGCTCCCCTTCCTCTCCGGCTCCAGCCTCTCCAACACGCGGCAGTCTCTGTCGCAAGTCCTCAACTTTGCGCTCGTCCTCTCGACAGCATTCATGCTCTGGAAGGCGCTGTCGATAGTTACCGCGTCAAGTTCGCCTA
The DNA here is from genome assembly GCF_041956765.1 of Thermoascus crustaceus. Taxonomy (NCBI): domain Eukaryota; kingdom Fungi; phylum Ascomycota; class Eurotiomycetes; order Eurotiales; family Thermoascaceae; genus Thermoascus; species Thermoascus crustaceus. The sequence goes on along the minus strand of NW_027192531.1, from coordinate 2,450,648 downwards.
TAGTGGTAGTGTTATCTGGGTCGATGGAGCCCGCGTTTCAGAGGGGGGATCTGCTGTTCTTGTGGAATCGGAGTCCCAGGGCTGAGGTGGGCGAAGTAGTGGTCTACAATGTCCAGGGGAAGCAAATCCCAATCGTGCACCGGGTTGTGAGGACTTTCTCTGATGTCGAGGACGGGAAGAAGGCAAAGAAGGGGAAGAAGGTTGAGGCTGAGGCTGTTGCGTAAGTGCTGTCGAGTCGACTGCATCTTTTCCCTTTCCTCACTCTCATCTTCTAACGTTACGAATTTCTAGGACTGCATCTACACCCTCCCAAAAACTCCTTACGAAGGGCGACAACAACATCGCCGACGACACGGAGCTCTACGCGCGCGGCCAGGACTATCTCGACCGGAAGGAGGACCTGATTGGCAGCGTGCGCGGGTACATCCCCTCGGTGGGATACGTCACGATCATGCTGAGCGAGCATCCCTGGCTGAAGACTGTGCTGCTGGGGATCATGGGGTTGATGGTGATTTTGCAGAGGGAATAATAATGGACTGAGTATCTATTTAAGAGGGAGAGAGAAGTTGGGCAGTGGAATTTGTGATGTAACGATACCAATTGAGTAATTTATATGCTGCATTTTGGGTGAATTGATGTAGCTGGGTTATCTGGTTATCATGCCCGCTGGGCGGGATGCTGCGATGTGGTGCAGTCGATATAGCGCGGTCGCGCTGTTCAGACAGTAGGCTTGCACTACTTATACATATTGTTGTAAAAGAGATTATCGAGAACGTCGACGGCTCTCCCCATCGGAGAATTATAATAAATAGCAAGACGACCGCTGCAGCGATCGTCTCCGACGCCGTTGACTTAAGCGCTGGCGACGGCGCCGGACCGAGGCGTGGGGAAACGCCGCCAAGCTCCGCTCACGAGGCTCGGAGGAGTCACCATCTGAGACCAGCAGATCTGGAGACGGCGTTCTCCTGCGATATCGTGACCGCTATCTTGCTGTCTTTTCTGCCTGATCAGTCGTTTTTTTCTCCCCAACATCTCTCGTCCTCATCCCCACGAGAGCATCCTTCCAGGCCCCTCCGACGTTCATCTCACCCCGCCATCACCCCTCATATCTTCCTCCACGTTTAACTCCCGACTCTCTCACCAAGCACGATGGGTAGTCAGAAGCGGATAGCAAAGGTACGTTATACATATATTACGACCACCCGAGTCCTAAAAATAATGCTAATACGATTTGCAAAAAGGAACTCAGCGAGCTCGTCGAATCTCCCCCGCCAGGCGTCAGCGTCGAGCTCGCCGACGAGTCAGACCTGTACAACTGGAAAGTCCACATGAAGGGGCCAGAGGGATCACCTTACCAGGTACATACCTCATACCCCCATATCCTCCCCCGCACGCCACCTACTCTTCATAACTAACCATATTGTCTATTTCTTCTAGGGCGGCACATTCCTCATCAACCTCACCCTCCCCAGCGCCTACCCCTTCAAACCGCCCACCATCTCCTTCGCGACCAAGATCTACCACCCCAACGTGACCAACGATGACAAGGGCAGCATGTGTCTCGGCATGCTGAAATCCGACGAGTGGAAGCCCTCCTCGCGGATCGCGGCCGTGCTCGAGTTCGCGCGGCAGCTGCTCGCGGAGCCGATGCCGGACGACGCAGTCGAGGGCCGCATCGCGGAGCAGTACAAGAACGATCGGAAGCGTTACGAGGAGGTCGCGCGGGATTGGACTAGGAGGTATGCGAGTGGGAATGGGAAGGAGGCTAAATAGGTAAATGAGACTTTTTCTTGGGAGATTGGCAACAGCGGTTGTGATGTGATGCATCCTCGCTGGATGAACTGGGCCGGGCTGAGTCGAGTAGGTGAGAAGATGACCTGCCTAGTAGACAGATGGGATACACAGGTTGTGGGATACGCTTATGATCTCGCCCAGCCTGCTGATGCCAGGCCAGACGTCTCCGGCTCGCTGGGGAGTCTGTCACCGGCCTCAGCCATCCATCAGCCATGTCATGCATCGTCCCGGTTTCATAGACATCATACACTCCATAACGCGCTACATGTACACATCTACACTCAGCAAAGCATATGATACGCATGGACTTTCACTGGCGCGTGGGTTACTATTGGGGTTTTCTTTTTGTGATTATGGATGTGATTTTTGAGAAATCGGGTTATGGGTTTAAATCGAAGAGAAAGAGAAAAATATAAAAACAATACAACCTTTTGTTTACCTGGAAGGAGGGACTCTTGGGATAGAAATGGGAATAACTAGATTTAATGGAATGAGTTTCTGGTGTGACTGGTCAACTTGGAAAAAAGCTTCATTGCTATTTTATGAACATTTGTACGGTGTCCACACTAGGTAAATACCATGGACACCCTTTTTCTGAAAACAGCTACTCATATATGAGGGTCTTCTATCCGGATACTGTCTAAGTCCAAATATGCATAGAAATCCATGAGCAACCTCACCCTTCCCCACCTGTACCTACTGTACATTCTTCTAATCTATCAATTTCACACGTATGCATACTAGAGAAGAACGGCCTCCAAACCGCGGCCCTCACTGAACTCAGTCCGGGAACCCTTCGCCAGTTATGAACTGTGTGTCAGGTTAGTGATAACAAACATTGTTCATCTTGTATAGTACAGTACATCTTGGATGACCTGATGACTTACTTATCTTGGTAATTACCTAGCTAGCTGACAGGGGAGAGGGGTCCGATTTAGAGCATACATACTTTCCTTGAAAATTAAGTAGTATGTAAAGCCATTCATGCATCATAATGAAAGTGAACCGCTCCCTGAGATCCAGGACTGTAGCAAATTCACTTTGTAGAGTAGTGAGAGTCCCGGCTACATGTACATGCATGGCCTGTTAATTGTGAATGCAAGGTACTTAGATACTACAGAGTCGACCAAAGTGGCAGGTGAATGGACCAGACAAGTAGACCATTGTCAGTTCTTGTAAAAGTGCGAAGTCAGTGAATTAGACAGGAGCAGCACTAGCTCTATATAATAGCGGAGGAGAGAAGCTACCAGCCAACCTTTCTTTCTCCATACTACATCACATTCCCATCTCCAGCAGCGTCGAGCCTTTATGGATGTTAGCTAGCAGCAGTGGACTCACTCGGGGCAACAGCTAGCTGCTAAATAGAACAGGAACAAGAAGACTATATAGCTCCTTCAAACATAGACTTCAATACTCTGCGTTTAATTAAACAGCACCCTTCTACTTAGATCTCCGAAACTTCTTGGCCAAAACAGATCTACCCGACTTTTGCATTTATTCTCTCTTCGCTCGGGCTGAAATTCGATCATTTTAATTCTGATAAAGTCCGATCCCCGCACCTGTTATTCACTAAGTATTATTATTCACAACATCACATCTCTCGGAGGGGTTTTCTTAAATACTTGTCCTACGCGTCTTAAGCTCCTCCTCCACTCATCTACCCACTTTACATAGCCAATTAATGGAAATCTATTCTAGGCCCCGAGAAGATGGAAAACATGGAACCGTCTTCGACTGTTTCTGTCACATAAATCCTCGACGGAATACCGGAGAGAATATTTAATGACATTATTATATTACGTATGCCTTTTATTTGGTACTTTTTCTTCTTTTTCGAGAAATATCCAATAGCGTCTGTGTTTGTCTTCTCGGTCCTTGTCCGTGCCTAACCCTAATCATGGAGGCTTTCCGAGTATGCTACGGCATGCGAGCAGATTGCGGCAGACTTTGCAGGCCATTTTGGCATGCATTTCCACCGTGTACTCAACTCAAGACAAGATCTAACTGCCATTTTTCTATGATTTATTTGGATATATTTTTGCTACTAACTGAGAATAGGCTACTCGGAGCAATAGGATGCTGCTTATGAATAGCACGCATATTTCCCAATAGATTAATCTATTCTTTTCCAAGGGATGAAATCGAGGCCAAAGATGACTCAGACTCGTTATCACATTTTTTTATGCGCATATCCTATAGTCGTAAAGGATCTCTTGGAATTAGATCTGAAAAGCAAAGACAGCTACTGCGTCTAAATTTTCTTGGACTTCCCACACGATGATGATGATCATGCAAAGGTCCCTATCTAGTGCTGAATATTCAGTGATAAACTGTCACGTCGCACAGGTGACCTGAACCCATCTTAAATAGTTCTACACTACTCTTTAGAGAATATAGTCATCATACATCCGTTACCATATCATATACCACCAAGCAAGACCCAGACAGGGACTTGACATAAACTCAGTCCCTTTCAAACCATAGTCCGAGCGATAGGTGGTGGTTGCAATGATCCTTGACATCCCTCAGCCCATGCAAAAGATAAGGGAGAAGTCTTTGTACTTCTTGAACAAGAAAATTAACATCATGGGATGAAACTGCAATATCCACAAGCTTGCGGTTCTGGCTAAGATATACAGTGAAGTGACAAAAGGATGCAACGAGTGATGGGGCCTACAAATATCTGATTGGAGCAAAGCACTGTTCCATCTGACTGTCAAATGTTGTGCTCAAAGTAGGGTACTCAGAATTGATGCACAGAATGTTACGGCACAGCCTAGAGATCACTGACAAGGCTGACGAGGGGAAGTCATGTGACCATACTGGATTGTCTACGATCCATTCTCACGATCCAGGTCTACGATCCACCTCCATGATCCATTCTCATGATCCATAGTCATGTTCCATCGGATAGGTATTTCCGGGCAGAACTCAGCATGTATATAAGACACTCCTTAGCCATGGGGATTAGAACCCCGTGGCAACCCAAATAGCAATCTTGATAGCAACATTGCTAGTAACGGCCTATTCATCTCTTTCTCTTGCTTTCTGTCCTCAAGATAAACCCAATGAGCCTCCGCCTAAGAAGTCTTAGGCCCGCCGTTACACAGAACTTGTTTACTTACATAATCTATACTCTCTAACTTATACAACAATTTCGAGCAGTACTCTCTATGATCCTCCTAAATACAATCTTCTGAACTGGTCAAATACATTCATCACGGCCTTAAGAACAAGATATCACCTTTACCACCGCAGGCAGCAATAAAGGGTGTCACCAGACCGAGTAGTGGAATGGATGGAATTCGAAGACGAAGTCCGTCAGTGTGCCGCTCCTATTCTCAGAGATGCCGTCAACTAAAATCCAAAATACCGAATCCAGAGGAGCATATCGTTGCACAGAACCTCAACTTACGGCAAGAATCCTCAGAGACACTAGAACAGTTGGTCCGTCGAATCCAGAGGTTTATTTGCTATGCTTTCTTGAGATGCCGTGTTTTGTCTAAACAGCTACTGATGAATAGAACGGAACATGCCAGTATAATCTACTCTAGACCTGTTTTTCCTCATTTTATAGAGTGTATAACCTAAGATAACAAGAAGTTGATTAATAGAGTGCCTACACATCTAGATCAGTCAATCCATTGTGCTGAGGTATACCTATATTCCGAGCTTTTTTTTCATCATTTTAAACCCGGGCCAACAGATAAAATTTCAGGACTTACCCTGCACTGTAATGGTGAAGGGGTCCTGGACAAAGGCAACATCATCATTGTACCGGTCCCTCCTAAGGAGAAGGGCAACGAGATAAAATGGATCTATCTTGTGCTTGATCAGACCATGCTACCTGAGAGCATTAGAAATTGTTAGATTTCAAGCATCTCCAGGTGCAAAGCACATCTCCCTGAAAATCGAGTGATCTTGTGCTCGGGTCCTCGAGATGATGATTCTCGATGCTCCAGTCTGAAAACTTCAAAGCTGGTTGGGCAAAAGATATCACGACAGTTGATACTCTTGAGCTAGAGAACTATAGATTCTGGAACCACACATTTTTTGCATCCTACAGAGATCATGTCCCAGCGGATAGTACCTAATGAAAAGAGGAAAAAAAAAGAGCAGTTCATCACTTAACAAGCCCATCCGGTATGGTGTAGTGGCTAACATCGCTGTCTCTCACACAGCAGCCGGGGCTGGACCCAGAAAAGGTACGGACTGATCCTGTCCCTTCAGGGCACGGAAACCAAACTGACATAGAGAGCTATTAGCCGGCATAGGTCTAAGTACTGATTGCGTATCTGTACTTCTTGGGAAGAGGTTGTCTAACAGCTCACAATTATCCCAGTGAAGAGCTGGACAGCCATTATCCAATTTCTTTCAATGTAAACCTGCTTACTTTTTGTATACCTATCTCCTGTATTACTGACTCCTGTATACTTTTTTGCCAGTTGCAACTGTTCTGCTGAAGCGGAATTCATCAGGGGCAAGGTACCAAGTTTTGCTTTAAGTTAGATTGCTAATCGTGTCAAGGCGGAATGGGATACTGCAAAAGAGCAGTTACAGAGCTACGCAGATACCAAACACCGTGTTGTCACGGGGATGGGAACCTGATATTGGATTGTGAAGACCAGATCAGGAATGGAGAGTCAGGAAGTATATATCAATTACTAATCCACATCTGTCTCATGCTCTGAAGCAACAGCACGAATACAGCTGTCCTTATGATTAGAGAGAACCCATGGGAAACGCTTCGTGAGGATGCAGCAATTCTGTCCCATTGAACCTCAACAGACTCTAGAATTTGAAAAGCCTGGCGAAGAACATCATGCCACTTATCCTGCTGGCAGGAGATGGAGATGGTGGCAGTCAATGCATACTAGCAAGGGTACAAGTTAGCATGAATCCTCCTTGGACTTTGAGAGCTATTTAGATCATATATTCGAATGTGCTCTGCTGGAGAGTCTAGACGAGTGGTAGTGATGGAATGTATGGTGTATATAAAAAGATGAGACGATGCCGAAAAATGTCTGACTATGTAAAAAACCAACATTTCCCAAGTATCAATTCCCAGGCCCATGAAAACAATTACACAGTGATAAAGAGATAAAAACAAATGTTTTGCAGTACCTGTCCAAATTCTCATTTAACCAGAATCAGGAACACACAGTGACGGAAAACGGTCCCTGGTCCCTACGGGCTCTTCAAACACGACTCGAGGCCGATGTCCCGTCTCCTCCCCCTTGCCAGCCGGCTTCTTGCCTTCTGCAAAGGCCTTGAACCATCTCGCGTCAGCTGGGTACTTGAGCATCTTCTCCCAGTTGCCCACCATCCGGAGCGTACCCAGCCACCTCAGCCGCTCAAGCTCTTCGATTCCCGAAAAGGCACCGGGAATTTTGCCATCGTCCCGATCTTCATACTGACTATACCAGACCAGGATGCTGTCCTCGATGAGATAGCCCAGCACGACGATCTCGACCACCTCAACCCTCTCGCAGCGGACCAGCGCGCTCACCAGATACTGCATGTCCCACGCGCTGGAACATTCCTCGTTCAGGGAGGGGCTGGCGTACTGGAAGCCGATCCTGCGAACGTGCTTCTGTCTTTTGGGACCGATAGCCCGTAGGAAACTCCCCATCTGCCATATCTCGCTCGTCGAGAAGAATGTCTCCGAGTAGAACAGGGGCATCGCGTCCGCGTACAGCGCCTTGCAGGTGGAGAAGATAGCCAGGAACGTACTGCATGGGTAGCGATGCTCTCGGAGGCGTTCCTGTTCCTCGGGTGAGCGGTAGGTGGGACCTGGCCTGTAGTCATTGACATGGGTGTTCATTGGTGGGTGTATATATATCTCGAAGTGGGGTTTTGTGTGCAGTCTCAGTCCAGCGGGCAGATGGCTATCATAGGCCTGGAGAAGTCTTGCCCGTGTGTGTGGATATATCAGGAACAAGTGCCGGTAGACCTCCTGACGAAGCTCGGTGGGAAGCCGAAGGAAAGGGAAATGGGGTACCGAGATGCACGCAGTTTCAATTCCCATCATTTTATGGCCCGGTACCTGAGTGAGTACTGTAGTCCCAGATCAAGTAGTAATATCCTGCTTGGTATTTGCTGATGAACCATGGATTTGCTGTTCTGATGGTTAGCAGACTCCGCAGTGTACATACGTGCAGATAGAGATATAACTGGGCCAATTGGCAACAAATGCTCCGCTTCAGCCACTAAACAAGATGTTCCCCACCTTCTGCATTGGGCTGGATCTGCGATTGACATTAACCATTCAAGATCACAAGATGAATCCTAGATAGATCATTTAGCAACATGAAAATGGAAAAGGGGTATCATTCATAGTCGTACAACAAATGTACTTAACTGTACAGCATCAATTACTCGCTAATGCGAGGACCAGATAAGCAAGGATTATTAGCGGTGAATTGTCTGTACTAATAATGTCTCGGTATAAAGGAGTAAGACATGTTGATGGTGATGATGAGGGAAGCAGAAGCAGGCTGACTTGTAGAGGGGATATATAGGTGAGCCCGGCTCGGGTGAACAAGGGCTCCCGACATAATGTTTTGAAAACAACCAAGGCGCCCCTGTCGATTTAAGCAAACATCGAAGACCTTGACATTAGCAAATCGTTCTAAAAGCCTGACCTGATCCTGCAGACCAGAAAAGTACCTTTATGGTCCGGTTCTTGGGATTCTGTCAAGGAAAGCTCATATAATTTGTGTTAAGTAGAGATCTGGGTAATAGTGATAATATTACAACCAGAACGGAAAGGTCATGTACTTCAGATATCCAGTCAGTATTTCTTGAAGAGACGAGGTATGGAGGTAGTTATTCTCGAGAAGAGTTTTATCTGACTTTATCGCTATCAAATTCTCACGTATACTATTAAGGTTGATTTTCCTGGCAATCGAACAATTCCCACTCGTTGTCCTGTCCGCCGTCTCTGGTCCCTTCTATACCAAACCCCTCATTGTACCAGTAGATCAGCTTGTACCTCTGATCCCTGACGCCGTAGTGGGCATACGCTTCGTGGATAATGTCCCTGTGCATCCAGTAGCGATGGTGTGCGACTTGCTGCCAGTTCTCGGGCTTCTTTCCCTGAAGTAGGCGGCGGAATGAGACCCCTTGCATATATGTTGGCTGTCTTAGTCCAGCGTATTCAAGGAAAAGGGGCGCAAAATCAACGTTACAGATGATGTCGTCGGACACGGTGCCAGGCTTGATTTCTTTGGGGTACCGGATCAGGAATGGCATCTGGAAGGACTCCTCGTACATGAACCGCTTGTCAAACCAACCATGCTCCCCAAGGAAGAAACCTTGGTCGGACATGTAGATGATGAGGGTATTGTCAGCCAGTCCCTCCGAGTCAAGAAAGTCCAAGAGTCTGCCGACGTTGTCGTCGATGCTTGTTTTTGGAGTGTCGTATTACAGTGTTGTATAGGCGTAACTAGTGGCAGACTGGGTATAGTTTAGTGGGGTCTAAAACAGTCCATCCAGCTATGGGAGGCTCAGGGAGTATCCATAACATCGACGTTGAATGTGGCCATTTGATGTTCAACGCTCCAAGAAAAAAAAAACCTCTGCGATGTTTCATGTCTTGTCGATTAAGGCAGTGGAATAATGCCTGGCATGGAGCCGCAGTACGCAGGTAGACCTTTCCTTCCAATTCTCCTTTCCCGTCCTTCTCTTTGGCCCTCGGTCTAGACGTACGTTCAATTGCAACAGATTCCCTTGAATCATGGAGAAGTCTCGGAAATCTCGAAAGTCTAGACGGGGTCTAGCAAAAGCTGAAAATGTACCCTGCAATATACTCGTTGATCTCAAGAGCAATGGCAGAGTATCCAAAGATCGAGACTCATAGAATAGTCCAACCGTACATCTTTACATAAAGTACATTCCGTATCTCTCGCGTTTGATAACTTGCTGCATTTTACTAATTGCATAAAATATCCCCATTTGATGGTCTTTGCGCCTGCATTTGTCAATTGGAAGATCGGAAAACGTATGATTTCCCAATTTCTTTGTAAAGTGACGGAGGAAGTGCCACTGGCTGAGGGGAAGAAAATCAGAAGATCTTGATCTGTTAGTACCTCTCAGTTTTGTGATTTCATCCCAGAGTGGTCCTGACCAACCGAATCAGATATGCCGAATACCAACAACTGTACCTACCTACCCAAATAATTGCTGATGGATTCTCTGATGTTGAAGGTCTGCTGCTAATGGATAAATAGATAGCCCTAGCCTTTTGAATATTATATTCAAGGTCTTGTTCCTTTTCTGTGCTCAAGTCTGAACCCGGAAGCTGCAGACTTTCGCCAGACCTTTCACACCGACCACCACGACCGCTCGGCACGCATATCCGGGGCCCCGCAAAACCCTAGTGAAGATCCGTGACAGCTCAAGTTGCACATCCAAAATGGAAGCTCTGCTAACAACACATCCAACATACCCAGCCAAGGGGTAGATCCGGCATCCGACCAAGCTAATTCTTTCTCCGCATGTACACAGTTATGGCCTCGGCGGAAGTTTCTTGTGTTGCAGAAGAAACTTCCGCCGAGGCTATAACTGTGAGGTCGAGGTCCTCTTGTTTTCGGTTTCCCTACACCGCGAATCCCCGAAGGGCGTTATTTATAAGAGGTATCAATGGATAATGGAGGGGTAATAGCTAATGCATGAGGGACCTCTCCAGGGATGAATAAATCCCACATCGGGCTGCTTATAAGAGATACAGTACAAAAGTTGGAAGTGTGCAGATGTGAGACGAACAAGTGAGTCCGGATAATGACCCGGTCGGTCAGTACATTTTTAAATCTAATTTATGGCAATATGATAAGGGTCAACAGACAGCTTCTCATCATTTCTCTCCTTGAACACATCATGCCCGTCCGGTTTATGAATAAATAACGAGATTATCCTTCTGTTTCATCTCTCTACAGCATCCTCACCCATCCATCCAAACAATGATAACCCTCACCGTCATTTTCCCCCTTCTACAGCTTCTCTACTAGCACCTCCCCTTGCTCCTCATCCTCCACTTCATGCGAAACTACTTCACCCCCGGCGCGCGCTCCATCCGGGTCCCTTCCTCGCAAAACTGACCAACCTGTGGCGCTTCGTCGATGTCGCCAGGGGACGACCGGATATCACTCTGTACAATTTGCACAAGAAACATGGTGACGCGTCCGACTGGGACCTACCGCGTCCAGCAACAGCTCTCCGGCGGCAAACCGACCGTGACGCTGTTCACCGCTTTAGATGAGGACTTCCGCGCGGCCGTCAAGCGGCCCGTGTCCGCGACGTACTCGATGAGCACGCCGACCGAGTTCGAGCCGTTCGTGGACAACACGATCCGGAAGTTCTTTGAGCGGTTGGATGAGGAGTTTGTCGTGCCAGGGAGGGTGTGTGATGTTGCAGCTTGGTTGCAGTACTGTATGTCTGCCATCTACTCTCTTTGTATGAGTGCTGTGTAAAAGATATGGGTAAGGCGATTTTCTAGAGAACTAAAGGTTATCTACAGATGCCTTCGACGTAATCGGCGAAATCCGACGACTCGGGTTCCTGGACCAGGGGTACGACGTGGAGGGGATCATTGCAGATATCGAGAAAGGAATGGACTATAACGGCAAGACAGGTAGTCCTGTCTACCAATTCTATCCTGCTCACTTTCTACCATTTAAGTCCCGATCTGCTATATCTGCATGTTTCCCCGCCAGGAAGATAAAACGAGCTAACAATTGACTCATCCGGAGTGTTGACATATATCTAAATCGGCCAAATGCCCTGGCTCGAACCTCTTGAACAAGAACCCCCTGCGCCAACTCTTCCAACGCACCTCCACGACCCCCGTAGCCCACTTCGCGCGGGACCGTCTGAATGAACGACTATCATCCCAATCCTCCAGCATCTCCTCAGATAAACCCCCATCAACCCCAACCCCCGCAGAAACAGGAAAATCAAAACATCGAAACTTCCTCTCCCACTTCCTCTCCGCCTCCATCGTAACCCCCCTCGCAGATCTTCTCCTACACCGTCTCCAACATCAATGCCCGATCCGACACCACGGCGATCTCCCTCCGCTCCATCATCTACCACACCCTCAAAACCCCCGTATACCAAGAACTCCCGAACTCGACACCGCCCGCGCCGCAGGCAGATTCCCGACCTACCCGATCATCTCGTGGAAAGAATCCCAATCCCTACCGTACCTCGACGCCGTCACCAAAGAGTCCCTCCGTATCCATCCCGCCGTAGGACTCCTTCTCGAACGGATCGTCCCAGCCAGCGGGCTTCAACTCCCCGGTCCCAACGGACCCTACCTAACAGCGGGGACCATCGTCGGCGCCAACCCCTGGATAATCCACCGGGACACTACAATCTTCGGACCATGGGACGTAGATTCATTCATTCCCGAACGATGGCTACGACAGAAAAACAAGAGTGAGACCGCGTTCCGGGAGAGGAAGAGGAGGATGGTCAGCGCGACGATGACGTTCGGGGCCGGGCCGAGGACATGTATTAGGAAGAATATCAGTCTGCTGGAGATGTATAAGGTTGCGCCGGGGTTGGTGGGGCGGTATGAGGTCTGTCTACCTAATTATGTTCATTCTATCTATCAGAACTGAGCTGTGTTTTGTTTTTTTTTTCCTTGACTGGCTAACATTTCTCAAGATCAAACTGAGCGATCCAGACACGGAATGGGAGGTCGTGAATGCGTGGTTCATCCGGCAGAAGAATATGGATATCAAGCTGACTTGGAGGGACGGTGTGGAAAGCCTGCAAAAGGACGCGTGATTGAAGGTATGTTTTCCATGAGCATATATATATATAACCTCTCCTGGTTAGTCTGGTACGACCAATATTCTACCACAGCAGTCAAAAGAAACATTACCAGCAATCCGTAGTCTTAGGTAGACACTCCTCATTCGACAATCAGATAAGATCTGTCCTATTGACAAAATCGCACGTGAAAAAGCTTGCAGAAGGCAATCATTCCGTTCCAGAATATTCATTAAGAGTAACGCCAATTAGTCTCGAAACGCCCTCAGGCGGTATGGGTATATGTACACATCGAAGTAACCGCCAGATCCCGTGCTCAAACGCCAAAAGAATGATGAAAAGCCGGACGAAAAGAAGAAAACAGAACTACTCAAAGTCAAAAGAAACCGAACCAGGCGCCCGACCACCGTGCTAGGCCCCGACTGTTTTGTGTCTGCGCCACAAGTCAGCGCATGTACTATAATCCCGTCAAGTCTAGTTTTGAACGTCAACAAGAACCCCAGAGTATAAAACCACACGCGCCTCTATGTTGGCCTAATTCCCAACAAGAAAAAAAAAGTTTCTCACTCTACAACGCCTGCTTCCTCGCAACAGCAGTAGGTAAAAGACTGCCGTTCTGCATCGGGGAGCCTGACAGACCCCCCTTACCCCATGAACGGGCAAAGTTCTCCAACTGGTTGGTCGCAGTTCCAAAGTACGGTTCGACCCTGACGGACCACCATTTGACGACGACCAGCAGGAATGTAAAGAAAATTGGTAAAAGTAGCCAAAGTGTAAGAAAGCTCGGGACCGGGATGAGTGACTCCGGGTCAGGCGTCCCGTCCTCGAGGGTTGCCGGCTGGAAGGTGAGTGCAGCACGCCCAAACAGCAAGTACGTCATCACAGACCGCATCAACGGACCGTGGAGGAGATAGAGCGGGAAACTGATGCCGCCTAGCCAGAGCAGATAGCGGTTGGAAAGGGCACGGCGCATGGACGGCGAGTAAAGAACGGAAAAACAGAGGATCTGCGCCCCCAGGCCCGCGAAGAACCGTCCCATGCTGACATTCTGCGGAAATATTACGAGACCGATCTGCCATAGTTGCCTCGACCATGCCACCTGCTCATAATATTGGTCTGGGAACGAACACAGGTAGAGCCCCAAAACAGCAAACGGATATGGCAGGACTCGAGCCAGAAACGACCTGGGTTCCGGCGGATTGGGGACGGATAATTCGGCCATGATCATGCCCGCGAACACGTTCAATCCGATAAGACCTGGGGTCATCACACGTCAATTCTGCGATCATTGATTTGCTAACATAGCTCCTACCGTCTCCAATTGCCCAACTCCACATGTACAGTATAGCCTCCGCGAGGAGCCGGAATTTGGGGGTGCTGTTGACCGTTGCCAGCAGGGTCATGAAGACATACAACGAGCCCTTGAAAAGAGGTAGCAGCGCCCATTGCGGTTGATCATACGCATTATCACCATAGAACCAAGTGGAGATCAGCTGGCGAACGAGATCTGAAATCGCGACAGGCCAGGACGGACTCGGCCGTGGACTCGTGGCCCGCAGCCAGTAAGCATCCGTCTTGAGCGCTAGCTGGAAAGCACCCAGTTGGCAAAAGAACCAAGCAATTACTGTGACCGCAGCAGCTGGAAAGACCAGTCGACCCGTCCGTCTGAAGGCACTGCTGGCCAACGAGCTGAGAGCATCAGTCACAGCACCGGCACGTGCCAGCTGCACGGCCTTCAACGAGTTCACATATCCCAGGAGCACGAAGAAGATGGCCACGAACGCCTGGCCCTGGCCTACCAAACGAAAGAACGGACGCTGGAACAGAGCGATCTGGCCCGTCTCGCCAAAGGAAGGAGGGACAACGTATCGAGCAAAGCACAGGGTTACGTGGCTGGAGACGACGAAGACAGAGGCGATTCCTCGAAGACCCTGGATCAAAAGCACAATAGTCAGTATCCGAGGTGGCCAAAGCAGACACGCGAGGGGGCGTCGGTGCGACGCGACGTACATCTGCCCAGCTGCTGTTCCGGACACGGCTGGGAGCAGGCTTCCTGGAATCAGCGAAGGAGACGACGGTCATGGTGGCAGAGATGGAAAAGCATAGCCTGTGGACGAGACCAAAAGAGAGACAAGAAGGAAATCAACGAAGAGGTCGTTACCGAAGAACGAAGGACACCACGGGGAGCGAGGGCATGGGTGGGAAAGCGTATAGCGAAGGACTGGGATGGATGTTTCGGAGCTCGGCGTGGAGAAGCCGGCGGTACCTGCCCTGGCGTGCTTCAGAGTGGTAAGTTATGGGGACGGCCGCGTGGTCTAGATTGGAACGCGGTGGATTCCGGTGGAGGTTTTCTGTTCACCTTGCCCCAGAGCCGACGCGCGCGCTAGAACCTGTGTCGCAGGAGCCCTGACGATCAGGATCGCTACAGCCTTCGTTTCTCCAGACTGGTGACCTGCCTCCTTTTTTTATCTATCTATTTTTTTTCCCTATTCTTTTAGCATCCAACTACGCTGATCAAATATGATAGACGGTCCCGGGTCCTCCTACAGAGCATCCGGCACGTGTGCCCCAACCAACCGACCGGAGGAGCGCGCCGTGGCCAGTGCCTGCAGGATCTCTTAGTCTCCAACAGCAGGTTGAAAGTCGAAACGAACGACTCGTCGGAAGCGTCTCCGTGACTCCTGGAGCGATCAGCGGTCCACCGTGCTTAGACGCTCAGCCCGAGTCGGATGCTGTCCGCGACGAGCCCTAACGAACCGTTGCTGGTCGGTCCGTCTGGTACGGAGCCGAGTCTCAGATCCGTATCATGGATGGTACGGAATTCCTCTGTTCTGTCAGCGAGAACGGCTGGAAGCTGGCTGCGCTGGCAAAGCTTGTGTGCGACGTAAGGGCGCGTACCGTCGATACACCGTCACCGGCGCTTCTCTAACCTTGGAAGGCGAACCGTGTGGCTTGAACGCCCGCATACCGTACCGTGTTTCGCTCGCCCGCGCCCATTCGGCGTTGGCCGGTTTTTCTGCGTCACGCCCGGTCATGGATACACGCTAAGCCCCACGCGGCTAGGGCGATCGCCTCCCGCGGCCCGGGACTCCAGCACTTCCAATCTTTCCCCCGTTCTCCGTGCAAACAATCATCCTGAACACTTCACCATGGCCCCAGCTGGCACCGCCGTCGCCCTCATTTTCGGGCATAGAGTCTTCAATTGACCTCTGGCAGGATTTTGAGATTCGCTGGCAGTGTGTCCTACGTGGGTGCTCTCTGCCTCTTCCGTTCGTTCTTTTCGCTCGCTTTCAGCCCGCTATCCCCGTCACTCTATCACCTATCCTTGATCAGCAGACTCCGGTCTCCCTCCTTTCCCCGTTTGCTTCTCTGTCCAGAAGACCGTATTGCCTCGTGGATCATAGCCATCCGCCGTCTTCTGCGTCTCTGTTTTGTCTCGAGGTCCTCCCATTTAAGACAAATGTCCAGCGAGAACTGGATCATATCGAGTGGCCATGGTCACACAGAATGGAGAAACACGATTTTACGCCCCCAGGGCCGACGAAGGTGTCCCCGGGGTCCGACCCCATCACAGAGACCTTCCTCCCCTGCATCTCGATCATAGCCGGACTGCTTCGCCCGTCCGGTCCCCCGTCGAACATCGCTCGCCTCGCTCTTCCCGCTACCAACAGCCACCCAGATCCCCACGGGTGCAGTCGGGCCAGCCGCGGGATATTGAACTCTTCCTGCCTCCGGGGTCCCCCGCGATTCACTCCGCGGTCGAACCGTCCTTCCCCAGACACGCTCCTTTCCGAACTCCTACCTTTCCCTGCCACTCACCAGATCAGAGCCCACAACGGTCAACATACAGAGACTCTGAACCGCCGCTTCATCACAAGAGCTCACCGGGTCGGCATGGGCTTCGAATCTCCAGTTCAGCGTCGAAGCTCAATAGCAGACGCCCGCTGCCCCATGTCAGTGAACATCATGAGATGGACACCAGCCCCCAGGGTCTCGGTCTGGCGCGATTACCTCCTCATGTCTCTCCGGATGACGATCCAACCCGGACCAGTGTGAACTCTGCCATGACATCGAGTTCGAGTATCGAGCATGCCAGTGGAACCGAACGCAGCAGTATTTTGACCAAAACCAGCTCCATCACGGACCTGTCGCCTGACGCGCCGGACGACCGACAGGAAAAGGATGACGGTATGAGCGTGGAGGACGCCATTGACATGTACATGGACGATGGGTTTGGCGACGTGCCGGAGGAGGAAGAAGAGGAGGAACCTCAGACGCCAGATGTCGGCGAGGAGTTTCGAAGACGGTCGGCCAGAATACTGGAGGCCATGTTGGCCGCATTGCCAGATGCACAAAAGCAGTCGGATCCCCAACCGCCGGCCCAGTCACCCTGTTCTCCGAAAAGTCCTCAGCCAGAGGAGAAAGTGATTATACCCGGTATCGTCCCCCCGCCACTGTTAGACGGGAAGGATGGGCGTGATCGCTATGGATTTCGGAAAGCTACCCATTATGTTACCCTCGAACAGTATCATACCTGGAGTGGACCATATAACATGTATGTGGAACATCGAAAACTGAAGTGGGCCGAACTCCTGAAAGAGAGCGGCTTGCCTACGTCGGAACCCACAACGTTTCCCCCTAAATCTTCCAAGATGAAACGCTTTATACGGAAGGGCATCCCGTCCGAATATCGCGGCTCTGCCTGGTTTTTCTACGCAGGAGGCTTGGACTGCCTGCACCAGCATCCTGGGCACTATGATCGGCTTGTTCAGGAAGCTATGGAATCCCCGACCAACGACGATAAGGAGCACATCGAACGCGATCTCCATCGTACTTTCCCTGATAATATCCATTTCAAGCCCGAGATGCCGGCCAACTCCGAGAGCAAGGGTGGTAGCGCTGGTAGCAGCAACCCGAACTATGGATCTGCCGTTCTGGAAACCCAGATGATCCAGTCACTCCGTCGTGTCCTCTATGCCTTTTCCCTTCACAATCCGAAGATCGGCTACACGCAGTCGCTTAATTTCATCACCGGTATGCTTCTTCTCTTTCTTCCCGAGGAGAAGGCTTTTTGGATGCTTCATATTATCACCAGTGAATACCTGCCCGGCACCCACGAGATCAGCCTTGAAGGTGCCAACGTTGACCTCTGGATTCTCATGGTTCTGATGAAGGAATCATTACCGGCAATCTACACCAAGATCACCAGCACGGGCCCAACGCAGGGCAGATCCAGGCCGCCGGCCCTTACTGTCCGAGCAAGGCTGCCGGACATCACGCTTGGCCTGACTAACTGGTTGATGTCTATTTTCATCGGCAGCCTGCCACTGGAGACCACTCTACGCGTCTGGGACGTCTTCTTCTATGAAGGCCCGAAGACATTCTTCCGTGTCGCTCTGGCGATCTTCAAGGCGAGCGAAAGAGAGATCCTCGCTGTCTCCGATCCCATGGAAGTTTTCCAGATCATCCAGACCGTCCCGAAGAAGCTGCTGGATGCGAATACTCTAATGGATGAATCCTTCACACGGCGGTACCGCGTCGGTCAAAACCGGATCGAGTCCCTGAGAGAAGCTCGACGTGCTGCGGTGAGGGAGGAGAAGATGCGACGATCTGTCATGGCGGGCAAAGGACAGCTTCTCGGGGAGGCTGAAGAGGGACCCGCTAGCAGGTCGAGGAGTCCCCTTCCCAAGTTAGAGCATGGGTTCGTCGAATCGTTACGGAGTGTGAAGCATCATGCCTTTCACAAGTGAAAAAAAAAAAATTTTTTATTATTTTCCTTTTCCTGTGAATAGCCATTTAGGTCACATGGATTTGGTTTCACTACATTCAGCGGCTGCGTTCCCTCCCTTTTTTTTTTTCCTTTGCCTGTTGTCATCATGGGTGATGTGATTGATACCCCGGACACCTCTCTTATCTTCTGTCGACGACATCTCTTTTCCTTTCTTTTTCCTTTCTTCGTCTATAGAGTCTGTTATAGAGTCCTTTTTCTCTCCTTTTCTCTTTCTCAATGGACATATTATGACGGTGGTCAGTTGGGTCGAACGTGGTGTATCATAGGTCCTGCTATAATCATGTGATCTAATACAAAACTAGTCGATAATACCTGCACGTCGCTTCGAGGCCTCTGTACTAGAAGACTTCTGTCCGTATCTGAAGCGGAAGCGCGTTTCCCACATCGATTCGCTACACCCATCCGGCGGTGGATGCTACTATCATAGCGCGCAGGAATTATGAACCCAAACGTTTGAGGTTCGGACATCCTCGTATCCACGGCACTATTCGGTTACCATGATCATCATGACACAATCGTCGCTCCGCTCAATATTTTATGATGGGTACTTCCATCAGGTGCCATATTGGCGAACAATGTTTTTCAATCCACTGGGTCCCCTCATCGCCAGAACTTTTTTTTTTCCAAGACTAAAAAAAACCTGATCCCTGATCCTGATACCAGTATATATATGTTTTCCGGATGTGTCTTCTAGAGGTGCCCACTAACTGTTGCATGTGACTTCCTTTGCGTACATTTTTCAACTAATACAACTCGGAGCTGCTGTCTATATATATATATAGTCAAATTGCTTACCGGGAGTCGTCTCTAGGAAAATGTACGCGAAAGTGACCGACAAGCCTTCGTACAGGAAAAATTGCCGAAAAGGTAGGGTCATGTTACAGCAGAGCCTGGAGACCATGAGCAGAACAGACAAGGGGGGAATCCTTCGATCCATCTGAATCCTTCAATCCATCGGAATCCTTTGATCCATCTGAATCCTTCGATCCATCGGAATCCTTCGATCCATCGGAATCCTTCGATCTATCTATAGTCATGATCCACCGGATAGGTATTTCTGGGCAGAACTCAGCATGTATATAAGACGCTCCTTAATCATGGGGATTAGGACCCCGTGGTCAACTCAAATAGCAATCCTGATAGCAACATTGCTAGTAACGGCCTAGTCATCTCTTTCTCTTGCTTTCTGTCCTCAAGATAAACCCAACGAGCCTCTGCCTAAGAAGTCTTAGGTCCGCCGTTACAGGTCATAGATTTGATATACATATACATCTCTACATCTACATGTAGACGTAGCAACAAGTATAAAGCTTCCTAGGCAAGACCTAAAACACCGCTGACAAAAGTGCATAATTTTTTTTCTTTTCAGAAACTGAAGTGTTGCAAAACTAGAAATAAATCTTACCGAGAAGACAGCTCAGCATAGCCCCTTTCAAACCATCCTCCTTCTTGACATAGAAGAAGAACTCAATCACATCAAACATAATGGCAAAGATGCTTCAATACGGTGTACTATATGTATAGACGTGAATGATAAATTCTTATTGTAAGAACTGTTTGAAATTGTTTACATCTACGATATACGTAAAGGTACTGTACCACTTGCTGATCCCATCTACGTATCAGTATCCCTTTTCCTGGCAGTTAAACCTCCCTTCCACGGATGGATATCCAACTGTTACTACTGACATGGTACAGGATGACAGTCTTGCTTCCATATTTCAACGATGAGACATAGTTGTCGCTCACTCCGCACTACAACTATCAAATCCATCGCGTTTGTCCTATCCTGTCCCTGCATGTCTGAGTCGGAGTCGACATATCAGATTCCCATTCCCCAGCCCGAAACAAACAAAACATGATGGCAAATGATACAATACTAAGACCTTTCTTTCTTTGGACACAAGCCCCTCGCTCATTCGAGTTGGGAAAGAGAATAAAAAAATTAGGTTAGATGCTCGACTCGAGCAAAAAAAATATGGCCTAGTAACGTGCAATCCAGTCGTGTGGTGAGGAGAATGAATACCTGAAGTACATGCTGTACTGTACTGTACAGACTATATATGTGAGACAGTGAACCTGATCATTTTTTTCCCCTTGTCGCTTTCATTCTATTAGCCTAAAGTGAAATAAATAAAACCAATATCAATGTGCTTCGAAGTCAAACCAATTACATAGATGGAAATGCGTGTACATACTATCTACCTAGTCTTCCAACGTCCGGAAGCACATCAATCTCAACCAACAACACCCACACCAAAAAGAAAACAAAAAACAGGGCCTTTCTTTTTCGCAACAGGAACTGTTTTTATTTCTTTTCCCCCTCTTATTTGAATATGCAGGTACAGCAGCGAACCTTGCAGAAAAAGCCTGGATGCCATACCAGGAGCGACAGATCGTCGGATCGTCATACATCCCTTCATCCCTTTATCCCACCGATTCGACCCATTCCGTGTCTCGCAGACACACCCCCCCCCCCAAACGCCTGGGATGGAACTCCCTTCAACAAGCAAACCAAAACACACGCTCAAAGCTTAAAAGTACCTACTCCACAAACCTCGATGCGCACATTCCAACTCGAAACACCGGGTTATTTATATACGGAGTATATATATCAATGGGGCTGCCGCGCGGCCGCCACACCAATCGTAAGAGATTCACATACCGATCACGCACGGGACGTTGCTGGGTCGAGTATCGGGATGTACATTGTACATACAGTCCACTGATATGCTGATTGATAGATAGGGAGAGAAGGGGGGGGGGGGTGAGGGAGGGGGAGATATATGTCTATTTATATGCGCACGCAATTGAAGTTCCTTCTTCCATATTTTCATAATACCATAGTTTCTTGATATACCTCTTTTCTATATTATAAAGATATAAATACACAAGAGATTGAACAGAGAAGAGAGAGACCCTTTTCCACCTGAAGGCAGAGAAATCATATCAGCTATATCTATCAGCAAGCAAGCAAAGAGCAAAAAAAAAATGAAGCACTTCCTCGCCGTTCTCGCCGTCGCCGGCCTAGCGGCCGCGCAGTCGTGGGATGAGGTGACGAGGTGTGCGGTACGTTTCAATCCAATCCAATCCATACATACATTACAACCATCAATTCGAAGATGCATGAAATCCTGACAGAAAAAAAACGGGGTGAACAGAGAGAATCCATCAAAAACATCGACTGGCCCGGCTGCGACGACACCGACGTCGCATGCTACTGCAACAACCCGCCCTTCATCGAGAGCGTCAAGAACGCGATGCAGATCGGGTGTTCGGAGGATGAGCAGACGAGTATGTCCCTTGCCCCCCCCACCCCTTGCATCCCATCCCATCTCCCTCCTCAGTCCCTTTCTTGTCTCCCAGACAGCAGATATACTAACGTTAAACCCACCCCGCCCCTTCGGGGTGAGGTGATATCAACAGAGGCAATCTCCCTCGCGCAAAACATCTGCCGCAACGTCGGCGTCCCGATCCTGGGCGACGACGAACCCATCCTGAACGACGACCTGAGCGCCACGCACGAGTTCCCGTCCGTCCCGAACCTGCCGGTCAAGAAGCGCTGGGAGGGTGGTCACAACAACAAGAACATGGCGGCTCGAGCCTACTACCCAACCCCCGCCGTCGCCAGTAGCAGAGCGGCGACGCCGTCGCCCTCGCCATACTACCGCAGCGGTCACTACTACGGCGGCAGCGGTGACGGTGATGGCAAGTGCACCTGCGGCGGATCCGGTGGTTACGGATGGGTTCCTGGCCATGAGCATGACCATGACCATGACCATGACCATGACAAGATTCCCGTCCCAGCGGGATGGAACACGCCTGTCGCCTCCCCGAGCTTTAGCCCTAGCCCGAGTCCGATGCCCAGCAGCGCCAGTCCCTTCGCTCCCTTCACGGGCGCGGCGACGGCGCAGTCCGTCCCCAGCGTTGTGGCTGCGGTGTCTCTTGCTGCGTTTGTGGCGCTGGCTTTTAACCTGTAAGATGAGATGAAGAGGGAATGGATGCTGGAGTGAGTTGTGGTGAGAGAGAGAGAGAGAGAGAGAGAGAGAGAGAGAGAGTAGGT